>NC_136487.1:131780182-131895182 GCF_053919585.1 Euprymna scolopes | reverse complement strand
TAATTTTGACAATAATTTTTCATCATTTAAACTCACCATATCGCACACCTTTCTAGAATAATAACTCTGATATATTGTCTAGGCTGATTATTTCATTACAAACATACACATCAATCAACTCAAATTTCATCATATTTCGTAATTCTTTGATATGTTACTAATTTCGACAATATTTTTTTATAATTTAAACCAAAGTTGTCGCCCAACATTACTAAAATAATATCTTTGATACATTTGCTGGGCTGATTATTTCATTACAAACACACTAATCAATTAACCTTGATTTCATCATTTTTCATAATTCCTGTGTATGTTACTAATTTCGCCAATCATCTTTAATAATTTATACCAACATTATCACCCCCTCCTTAATAAAATAATAACTTTGACATAGTGTATTGGTTTATTATTTTATTACAAACACACTAATGCATGAAATCACATTTAATCATTTTTCATAATACTTGGATATGTTACTTATTTCGACAATCATTGTTCATAATTTAAGCTCTCCTTATCTCCTTCCCTTTTTCTTATGAAATAACTTTGATATATTATCTAGACTGATTATTTTATTATAAACACACCAATTAAATCACATTTCGTCATTTTTCGTAATTCTTGAATATGTTACTAATTTTGACAATGTTTTTTTTTTAATTTAAACATTCCGCGTCGCCCTTTCTTACTAAAACATTGCTTTGATATATTGTCTGGGCTGATTATTTCATTAAAAAACACACCTATCAATTAACTCACGCTTCATCATTTTACTATTTTCAACAATTATTTTTAATATTTTAACCCATATTATCAACCCCACACTACTAAAATAATTTTTTTTTTTTTTTTTTTTTTACAAAGGCATCACCACATTATCAAGGCCCAGAGGCCACTCAAGGATAAGGGTTAAAGAGTGTACAGTAGAAATTGGTCAATATAGTAATCATTAGTAATGAAAATTTGGTAAATTTAATAACTTATATGGAACGGCTCATCAAGAACTTATTTACTTTAGACTTGAACACAACCATATTGTAGTCAGCCGGAAAGCAGGAAAACGGAAGACAATTCCACAGGCGTGCAGTTCTAAGAAAGAAGCTTTGTTCATGGAATCTACGTTTAGGTTTAGCCACAGATAAAGAGTGGGGGAAATTATTGATAGTGTTTACAGCTAGACGAGTGTTTCTTGTGAAAGTTTGGCGAGGGGGGACCAAAGATTGAAGCTCAGTTGAACACTTTCCATGAAAATAACGATACATCAGAGACAAACTCGCAACATCTCTTCTGTGAGATAGAGGTTGCAAGGAGGAGAAAAGGACATCTCCTACGAGGCTACGAAGTCTATTTTGAACTCTATCAAGGCAGGACAAGTCCTTTCTAGCAGCTCCTGCCCAGATGTGGCAACAGTATTCCATCCTTACTCCATAATTATTCCATAATTACTTTGATATATTATCTGGGATGATTATTTTATTTCTTACACACCAATCAATTAACTCACATTTTGCATTTTTCATAATTCTTGGATATTATACTTATGTCGACAATCATGTTCTATCATTTCAACCTTCATCATCGCCCCACTTATTAAAATAATAAGTGGGGAGATGATGAAGATTAACATAAGTAAGAGAGGGCGATAAGGATGGTTTAAATTATGAAAAATAATTGTCGAAATTAGTAACATATCCAAGAATTATGAAAAATGCAATATGTTATTTAATGCATTAGTGGATTTTATTATAAACACACACTCGATTAACTCACATATAATCTTTGTTCATACTCCTGATATGTTACTAATTTCGACAATAATTTTTATAATTAAAACCCCACATTATGCCTCTTCCTCCTACTTATATAATATATTTAATATATTGTCTGGGCGTATTATATTATTACACACACACCAATCAAGTAACTCACATTTCATCATCTTTTATAATTCTTGGATATGTTACTAATTTCGACCATAATTTTCATAACTTTAACCCACTATGTCGTTCCCCCTTACTTAAATAATAACTTTGATATATTTCATTACAAACAAATCAATCAATTTTGGGTATTCTCATAGTATATATGTTTCACCTATCTTATCCAATCCCGGGTGACGCTGCATTTTCTGCTAATATATATCTTTCACCTATCTCATTCGATCCCGGGCGACGCTGGGTATTTTGCTACTATATGCTTTCCACCTATCCCATTCAATACTGGGGGCACTTTCTGATAGTATATATTTGCACATCTCATTACATTCCCGGGACTGACTTCATATCCGCCACCCCAATGTTGAAAATATACATTAAATAAAGTAATGTTTTAATTATATACTGTTTCAGCCATTTACGGGCCGACTTTATATCCCAAACCCACTGCTAAAAATATACATGAAATAATGTAATGTCTAAATAGTAAACTGTTTCAGCCATTTCTGGAACTAACTTATAATCCCCAACCCATTGTTGAAAATATACATTAAATAAAGTAATATATAAATCGTAAACTTTTTCAGCCATTTCCGGAGCCGATTTCTTATCTCCCATCCTACTGTTAAAAATATCCATTAAATAAAGTAATGTCGAAAACGTAAATGGTGACAACCATTTCGGAACCGACTTCATATTTCCCACCCCAATGTTAAAAAATATACATTAAATATAGTAATGTGTAATGCGTACACGGTTTCACCCATTTTCGAGACTGATTTTATATCCCCCACCCCACTGTTAAAAATATACATGAAATAAAGTAATGTTTAAATCGTAAACAGTTTGAGTAATTTCCGGGACTGATTCATATCCCGTAACCCAATGCTTAAAATATACTTGAAATAAAGTAATGGTTAAAGTATAAACTGTTTCAGCAGCTTTTCGAAAGTAATACATAAAAACATTAACACGGCTAGGGATTAGACAACCATTGCTTCAACATAAATTTCTGAGTGTAGTATCAGTTTCAGCATTCCAGTAACTTAGATACCCCCTTTTTGGTTTTGGTTAATGCAGGAGAAATCCTTCATTACTGATACAATTTGTATTTTTGTTATTGACCAGAGTGCCTCTTTTCGGGAGCTGGTTTCCTCCTAAATTTTTAACTGACCTCATGTCCAATTCCGCCCTTGTGCGGAGGCAAGTAAACAAAAAAAATAATCAGAATGGACATTTTTCAGGGCATTTTATAATTAATCAGAAGTGACATTTCTAGGAAATTTTGTAATTAAATCAGATACAACTTTTCAGTTACTTTTTTTAATATTAAAACTTTGTTACATTAAACATAGTACCTAGTAACGATGCCTTCCCACCGGACAGATTTAGACACCAGGGTAATTCTTTTTTAACATGGAGAAAATTGTCTTAGTCGTAAAGGATTTCTCTTCCACTGAGAGATAAGTAATTGAAATGTGGCACCTGAAGAACAGAAACTACACTTTGACCTTAGCCAAAAAGTTAAGAAAGACAAATCATTTTTATTACCTTTGCCTCAGAAAAATCTGGAACTAATGCAAAATGAACGAACATAGAAGAAACGCTAGACGAGCGTTTAAGACTCAGAATTTCATATTTAAAAAAATATCATTTTAAAACCGACGCTGATAGATTATGATTATGGAAGAAAGAAAGGAAGATAGTGTTTGTGTGTGTGTGTGTGTGTTTGTGCGTGTGCGTGCGTGTGTGTGTGTGTGTGTGCATGCATAGCGGGGAAGGGGGTGCTATGGAAAACTCTCTAAAAATATAAAAGTCCTGTTAAAGCCATATCAATAAATAAAAGTAGGACAATTAACGGTAATAAATAATGAGAAAGGTATGAATATATTAATATGATTTTTAAAAATTTAAAAATTATTTAAATTAATTAAATTAAATAAAATAAGGATAAAGATAAAAGGTAAATTTAATAACTAAATAAAAATAAGAACTTTAAAAGAATTATTTTCTTTTTTTTCTTTTTAAATTATTAATATTTCAATTATGAGAGAATAATAGTGAATGGAGAAATTTAAGACAATTAAAATAATTAAAGGAAATTAATCAATATTAAAAGACTTAACAACTATCAGATGCGAAGGTTGTGGGGGGGAATAGTTTCTCTATAAAGGTCATCCTTATTATTGGGGGGTTTATATGGTAAAGTTAAGGATATTAGGTGGTGAGAAAGGTTGAGATATGAGTAGAAGAGAGTTGGTTTGGAGTTTAGAATGAGAGGTGAATGTGGAATTTAGGTGTCTATGCGTGAATATGGTGTATTTGTGTAAATAGGGTGTGTGATAGTAAGGAGGTAAGGTGGCGAGGAATGTTGAGGTATGATTAGAAGAGAGATGGTTTGAGGTTTAGAGTGAGAGGTGAATGTGGTATTTAGGTGTCTATGTGTGAATTAGGAGTCTTTGTGTAAATGGGGTGGGAATGACAAGGTTTATTTGGAATATTCCACTTTTGGAATATTCCACTTTCGTTTTTTAGGGATACACAGCATGATAACGGACGGAGCGATAAGCTTAATAATATAATGATAATATTGCATTGTTATTTGGTTTTCAAACGTATTTTGGTTTAAACCTCTTATGGGCGATTCTATCACGGCAAACACTACACTGATATTAATATTGCGTTCGGCAAACGCTTTCTTTCTGTATTTCAAAATAACACCGCAGATAACAACACGCGGACACTTTTACTAGTTGTGTTTTTTCTTCTTAAATAAAACATCATGACGAGGAAAAGATAAAACAAGAAAAATTGTCTAAAATTCTGAAGAGGTGTATCGCGGCGAAATATTAATTTTTAAACAAGTAAACATTCGTATTATTTGGACTCATCTTGAGTTGATATTCATAACTTTTCAGTCGATGTACTATCCGACCTTCTATAAGTGTATCTTATCGAACTCCGCAAAGACCAATGGCGCAGTGATTAGAGTACTAAGAAAATTCAATTTTATAAAGTGATATATTTCTGAAGGTTGAAGGGGTAATCGTCACTGTGCAGACCGAAAACATAGTTCATAATTATTCAGTAATTTCACTCAGTAATAGTTGTCGGAACCAAAGCAAGCTTCCCCCGTGAAGTAAATAAAAGATTCCGCTCTAAATTTCGTCCACATTCCCAAGTTCGACAGAAACATTCCTGAGTTCGACAAGATCCGGTGAATCCAAATAATACGAATAACCAACGCTCATCTCTAAAACACCATAGTAAATATTTGTTTATTTTTATGACATTGCGTTGTAATTTGGCTTTAAACATATTTCATACGTATTTAGTTTTAAAATTCAACTAACGTTTCTATCACGGAAAACACTGCCTTGGCACACATTATATCTATCTATCTATCTATCTATCTATCTCTCTCGCTCTCTCTCTCTCTTTCTCTCTCTCTCTATATATATATCAGATGTGTGCTTACGAGTATTATGTTTTTGTAAACAATTCCCTTCTAGAAAGTAAAACAAAAATCATCGTGCTGATATCAAAACCAAAAGTGAAAGAGAGTGAGGCAAGTACGATAACCAATAGGGCAGCTAGACGCGATCTTTAAATATTGTTTTCAGACCTACTTATTCTTAGTATCTATCATCTGTCCCGTGAACTATTTACGCAAGCGCATTTACGGAACAATTAAAAAACAGAAAAAAATGTTGATAACCCACACGTATTAATTTTTCAGTTTCCACCCGTCTAGCAATTAATTTTCTATATTTCTAGATGAAAACCGATTAAAAAGTTTCCCACGTATCTGAATAACGTATATACCAAATATTAAATCCGTAGATGAAAATCTGTTGAGTAAATAGGTTAAGAAATCTCCTTTCGTCCACATTCTAACTTGTGTATATATATATATATATATATATATATATATATATATATATATATACATATATACATATATATATATATATATATATATATATATATATATATATATAAGCTACCTTGTCTCCTTGTAAAGATCAGGCAAACTGAAAATGCCCCCCAGGATTTCTAGGATGCATTAATCCAACACCTCCATGAAAAACAAAAGTAATAAAATCTGTGACAACAAACGTGGCATCTCACTTTTATGAATTGCTTGGAAGATCTTGGCAAAACTCATTCTCAGCAGAATAATTAAACACCTTGTTGATTTTATCTAACCCAAATATCAGTGCGGTTTCTGGTACTGTTGATATGGCATGTTTCCTCCGCTAAGTTTGCTTAGAAATTTCGCAGGAAGTACAAGGAGCTGTATATGGTTTTCATTGACCTAATAAAAGCCTTTGGCACAGTCAACCGTGCAGCTCTCTGAAAGTTTTTTTTTTTAAATACCTTAGGATACCTGACAACATACTGAATGAAATCATATCTTTTGATGGAATGGAATGAAGACATCTGTTGTTTCAAATGGAGAGTCTTCAAAACCTTTAAATGTGACAAATGGTATCAAACAAAATTGCGTAATAACGCCTATACTGTTCGCTTTGTTCTTTTCAATTATGCTGAAATATGCTTTTGCTGATATAAATATAGGCGTAAAATAAAAATCTAGAACTAGTCTTGATCTCATTAACTATCAGCATTTAAAAGCTAAGCCCCTCATTCGACAAACTGTCATTAGGAAGTTTTTGTTTGCAGATGACGCTGCATTTTGTGCAACCTCCCAGGATGAAGCTCATCTGCTTGTAGACAGATTTTCCGCTGCTTGCACTGCTTTTGGTCTGATAATCAGCATCAGGAAAACGGAAGTGATTCACCAACCTCGTGCCACATCAAAACAAGTTGAAGGTTTAAAGCGGATGCCATCAGTATACGGCTTTCCTGGTATATCAATCCGAACGAACGGTAAATATCTGAAATATTTAAAAAATAAATCTTTACCTATCTTGGTATTAAGGTAAATTGGATTGCTTATCTTGATGATTACGTCATTAATCAAATTGCGAAACCAACTAGTGCCTTTGAGAAACTGCGCCATCGGTTATGTGATGATAACGGGGATTAGCTTAAGAATTTACGTTGCTGTTTATGGATCATAATCATGGACAGTTTCTTGAAATCACATCAAGAAGCTTGATGTCCTTCAGAAAAACTGCCTTAGAAGAATTTGTGGCTTCGCCGTAGGCAATCGGATGTTTATTGCGGACCTATTCACGCGCTTCAGTATTGACGGAATTGAAAGCTTTTTTGATGCAATCACAGCTACGTTTGACAGGACATGTCTTGCGTATGGAACACGCCCGGATATCAAAGCAAGTGATGTACGGCGAGCTCAACAGTAGACAGCGGAATGTGGTCATGAGGACGTTTTAAAAGAATTTGAAATGTGCAAATATTTTTTTCGTGATTTGGAACGAATTGATTCTCCAAGAAATAAAAGGAGATCTGCCTGTCAGAAGTGCATAAGACAGTTGTCTGAAACTGAAATTGACCAACTGCGCGTAAGACCTGATAGAACCAAAGCATCTCCAGGTATCCCAGCCAATCATTCGCGCAATTTTTATAGTTGACCCCAGTGTTGGCTTATTTGCAGACCTCTTGCGGGACTCGGATTCCATTTACGATTGAGTAGATATAAGTATGTTACATCGAATTAAACGTGTAAGTTGTCAAGACTTCATGCATCAACATCTACTGAAGTGTCAATAATGATAATAATAATAATAATAATAATAATAATAATAATAATATATACATATATAAACAATTTATACATGTGTAATGATATACATAGGCTAGAACAGTGCTCTTCCTCAAAAACTATATTTGAAAATATTTAATATGCATTGGAATTTGTTTTTATCTGTAAAACTATATAAAAAAACTTATTTAATTTTTATATTTTTTCATCATTCGTTTAGTCGGTAAGTCATTCAATCGCTTCTAAATGCTGTATCAACTTATTTTCTCGAGATCACAATAGGCCTAATGTTTTAAGTGATCATCAGATGTTTACGTGGGTTATATAATTGTTTATATTATATAATAAAAATTTAAAACATTTTTAAATAATTATAAATATTTATTTGAAAATAGTATATTTATAAACCTCATTTGAGGAAATTAAATTTAAGTCTCGTAACGATATTAAGTAAAAAGCAATCAACAAGTGCGAATGCATCATTATGAATTCTGGTTGTTTAATACTTGTTTAGAAATAATGATGAATGTCCGCCGACATGTCATTTGGAGGTACTATAGTGCGTTAATTCAAGGAAGACAACTCCAATTTTGTATTTGTCTATTTCTTTTTTTAATGACAACATGCATGAGATGTCTTTCCGCTGTTTCGTAAAACATTTTTTCACTAATATTGACAATTGGCATAGATATTCGGTTGAAATAGAATCATAAAGCCTTTAAATATATCTTACTGTACCAAGAGGATTGGACTTTTTATGATTTACGGGCACGCCCCCCCCAAAAAAAAACCCCATGGTCCGAATTCTTACCATTCATAATTTGTAATTTGGAGGCTGGACCTCTTTTATTGAACAGGAATAAATTAAAAACAAATCAAACGTTTAAGGGTCCAATATATATATATATATATATATATATATATATATATATATATATACCACGGAAAGAATACTAGACGATCGCAGAACGCGAAAAAAAAAAACAAAGGAAAAATATACAAAACGAAATAAAACAATAATTAAGAAAAAAAAGATAAGCACTTACATATACGCAGTATTAAAGAAGAAAAAAAATGAACACACATACACACAATAGAACAAAGTATACAAGAACATTACAAAAAAGGCCGATATGCCGCAGATAGAAAACATACGTAATGAATGAAAAAAAAATTCACCATGCATTTCATTCATTTAAAGATTGTATAAGTATACGCACACACGCAGAAAGTTTAAGCAAAAAAATAAAATAAAGAGATTGTTATGTCAAGATATTAAACGAGACGAGAAATATTGTTTTGGATTGTAGAATCCGGAATAAATTGTTTTGAAAATATGAACTCACACGAATACAGAGAAAGAAAAAAAAGTAAGTCAGTATGTCATTCATGAAAATTTGTGTCAAACATGTCTTGCTGGGAATGTTTACATATGTCAAAAATATATTTTTTTTAAGTATTGTGTACTTAAAACGAAAATACGGTATGCTAAAAAAAAGATGCAGAAATGTGAAACTGTTGAACATTCCAGTTTTTAATGTGTGTTTTAATTGTTTTCTCTTTGAAAAAAAGGAACAATTTATTGTTTTTGTTTTAACGGACATTGTGTTACAGAAAAGAAAAAAAATGTTTTCCTTTCTTTTCTTAAAAAAAGTTACAACTGTTTGCGAAAATCATAGTTTAAATGTATAATGTAACATATTTTTTTGAAAATGTTTTTTATATTGCAAAATGTCTTAAATGTTTGTAAATGTAATGTTTTTTTGGCGACAGGAATTAAAAGTCATTATTAGATATATACATTAGAATTAAATGATCTAGGAGAAAATAAGACTAATTAAGACGAATGGTTGGCTTAGGAATCAGTTAGACTTTTAGGAGTGGGACAAAATAAATTACGTAAACGGGTATTTAGAGAGTTTTCAGATGTGATAAACCGAAAGAAAGATATATTTTTTTTGACAATTGTTTTTTGTTTTTTTTATTATGCCCATAAAATTTCTCCCAAGAAGAGCAACTTCGTAGGAAAGATGATAAGCACAAGACTTGCCCCTAATTCCGAAAATAAAGATGGGAACCTGTGGTAATTAAGTGCTTAAAAAAGCTGGTCGCACGTGACGATTCCAAGCAGGAGGTAAGACTTGGCTTAATTAATTAGAGACAGGTGCGGAGATGATAAGAGTATCCTTGAGTGTACCAGGGACCTATGATAGTGTACCGAAGATTAATCACATATAGCTTAATGAGGTGAGATAAAAGCAAAATATACCGCAGGTACGTAAGAAGATATAACCTTGTATTTTTTTTAGAGACGCCTGAATGTGGGATATATCTGTTGGATTTTGGAAGCTCTGGTGAGAGAAAAGAAAAATCACAACAATCGGGTCATTAGATAGAATTTAGTGCGCAAATAGGTACCGTGGCGCAAAAGGCTTTAGTTAGTTAAGGCTGACATTTTCTAGATATTCATCAAGTTCCAAGAGTCCAAGCAAGGAAATCCAAGTGAGTAAGTGTGATAAAAAAGGTATATCTTTAACTTTAGAAGCCAACAACGAAGATTAATTATGAGCTTTGACATGTCCCAGAAAAAGATAAGATAGTTACAAAATGGAAACAAAACCATACTTAATAAAACAACCGGGCAAAGGATACGATCAGGCTAATTTTGGGACGAGAGGAGTCGTCAAATTCGAAAGAGGTCAAGTGAGACATCTAGTTTACGGCATAAGGGTGGCTGGATAAAGCAGCTGGCGTAGATCAGGGGAGGAATGCCCTACACCCAAAAAGTAACGCCAAGAAGACCAGAGAGGGGCTGATCTAATAATGAAAAAATAAACAAAATAAATAAATAATAATTGTGAGGTCAGTTCGAAAGGGCTGACTACATGACTTTTTTAGCCTAATCTTTTTTAACCAAGTGTTGTGTAGATATATAAAAATGTACTAAATTTTAAAATGCGTACATTTTTTTTTTAAATATGGGAAGAAGGAATGTTACATGAAAAGACGTGCCCCCTTTTCATGTAAGTAAAAAATAAAGAGAATTAGTTAAATGAAAATAAAATTAGATAAAACGAGAATCGATCCCTGCAGATAAGTTTTAAAGAACAATAGGTTTTAAATGGAATGTCCAGTAAATTGTTGATTCTGTTAAAATATTTAATAAATAAAGATTTGGCTGGAAACTATTCACATTGTTAGAAAGAATGCATAATAAAATATCGGTTACAGAATTAGAGAAGTAGGTTAAAATCCATTGTAAAACAACAAGCAGAATGGGAAATTTCCTGGTCGTCAGAAACGGTTTCAAAAACGTGCAAATCTCGCATGTTGATGACACGTGACTTATAGTCACATTGAGCAGATATAGGTGATTTCTCAATATAGGAAAGAGTTCGAAGTTTGTTAGGGGAGTCGAGGAGTCAGGGAAGTTAGATCAGTCCGACCAGGGAAGCAGAGAGTTTCAGACCGAATCTTGGCACCGTCTGGGAGTGAGAGGGTTTTAGAAGAAGATGTAAAGAAACTTTGAATCCTGGATGCAAAGCCATTGACCGGTCATATGGAAGAAATAAATGATCATCATGTTTTTCATAACATGCGTCTCTGTGTTGTAACTCAACAGAAAAGGTATTGTCCATTTGTGTTTTAAGAACCTTTGATAAAATCATCATCTAAAAAAATATGTGTTGAAAAGTATATGTGTCAAACTATATATGTTATATAAACACTCCCGTTTCATACAGAACTGTCAAAAGCATAAATGTCAATCTCTCGGTCTATCTTTCTATATATCAAATCGCCTCTCAAAGTGTATTAATATGAACTGTGTGTTTATAAAAATGTACAACTGTCTCCCTCTCTCTTTACATGTATGTGTAAATGTCACCAATATGCTATCTCCCACAGCACAGAACATGAACAACAACAAATATATGAGTCGTCATATAAACAAGAACACGAAATAAGAACTCACGTAACATAGTGCATAAGTGGTACCTTCTAATAATAAAATAATAACACACTACGTAACAATAGCTTTTCCTTAGTTGAGAAAAAACAACATAAATAAATGATCATCATAGATACTCGAGGAAAGCCGTGGGTTTCAACGACCGAAACGTTATGTCAATATCACCCGAAATGAGAATGATTGGCCGAGTAAGCAAGACAATATAAACATTCATGTCTCATCTCTAAAATTCTAGAATTCCAACTCCAGGAATCTGGAATTTGAGAACATGTGGCTGGATAGTTTACACCAACTGGCCGCCCTTTTAAAATTCAGGATATAAATAGGATCTTAGGTGATTCTTGTACAGTTCTTGGCATCACCGAATGTTCTGTTCTATTGTACATCCTATTCCTTCTGGTAGTCAATATTTTTTTTTTAAATGGGTTTCTTCCGAAAAGGATCCTCGTTTTCCATTTAACGGGTAAGTAATTGCTCTCCAAAATTGAGCTCGCCATCGTTATAGTTTAGAAATGGGAAACCTATAGTATAATACAAAACCTATCTACCGTACATTAACTGTTAGTACCTATTCGCTTGTCAGTTAAAACCGGAAATTTAGGCACAAGTCAGGTTTAAACTTTGAAAAATCCAAGTCGGGAAAAATGAGCACATTCTATTGGTATGAACTCATCTATAATCTACCCTTATTTATTAATATGATTCTTTCAGAATGCTTACGTTTTTTTTAAATACGTTGGTTCGTTACCGACGAAATAGATAACCTATGGTATAGTATACACATTTATAAATACTGTTATGACATTACCGATTTAAAAAATCAAATCTTTACGAATTCAATTCATATATGTATGAAATGGTTTGCTCCGTGTATTAATTGTTTTAAGTATGATATACTTTTACTAAAGTTAATGTAAAATTTTAACTGTATGCGCAAATCTTCTCGGGAATATCCAAGATCGTTTGATAATTTTGAGTTTTTATCTACTAATAAATACGCAGTTATCCCTAATAAAATCCATTAGATCTTTTCAAGGGTCTTATACAACAATGGAGATTAGTCATAAAAGTACATCCAACTCCGTAGTTAATTATCGAAGTTTGTTTCATGATTATTTCATTGCCAAATAGACTCCATAATATTACAATATCTGTTCAGTGAGAATATGAGGACTTACTTTCAGACGTTGGCTCCAATGTTATCACCTCATAAACAGTCGAAGTCATAATACTTTATCAACAATGGCTATGAATTTTCACAATTTTTATCGGACTTAGATATATTACGCTTTTTAACAGTCAATAGTTGTAATAGGATATCACCTCATAAATTGTGGAATCCGACATTATGTCATTTTACAATAGAGTTTCTCTAAACTTCATGTTTTATATTTGAATTCAAAGTTTGCTGTTATATATATATATATGTATATATATAAATATATATATATATATATACATAGATACACATGCATATATATACCACACTAAAATTTGAATATATTTATATATATATATATATGTATTACTTTTCAAAATGGACATTTGTGGCGTTATTGAATTCGAGTATAATACATAGAATAGCGTATGATAGAAATGTAATAATAGTAATGATATAAATCATAATAACAATAATAATGACAATAATAATAATAATAATAACCAGCAAAAATTCTCTTGTAATATTTTGGAAACAAAAAAAATATGGAACAAATAATCGGTAAACATAAAAAGAAAATAAGAAAAATAATGCTATAACATAAAACATACTCAGTAGATAATATGCAACGACTTGTGAGAAATTGTGTCACATTTTAATTAATTCGCACTAGAAAGACATACGCATATGCATACATATGAACTTACACACAAGCACATACATGTCCATTTATCGATATTCTTAATAAAATTATCACTTAAAGTAAGAACTATTTGGAAAAAAGATTAAGAAAATTTTCACTGTAGTGATGATATATAAAAGCAAGCATTAAACACTTTTTTATGCGTCGGCCGCATACACACACACACGCACACACACACACACACACACATATATATATATATATATATATATATATATATATATATATATATATATATATAGTTTTGTTGGAAACATATATTATTTCCATTATATTTCATTTTTGCGTATACAAATCCTTTTTGTTTAGCAGTTCAACTAATGTCAACTATTAAAACAGAGCACTGTTATTCTTTATATATATGAACTAATAATTATTTAGCTTATTATTCTAGACTAAGCAAAATTTTGTGTTGTTTTCTGAAGGTTTAATTGAGCTTCGCCACGAATAGAAAACAATATTAAAACGCACGGTAATTACCGTTTTTAAATATTTTTGAAACGCACTACGATACACAAAAAAATATGTTTAAAAGAACTATTTGGAAAAAACGAAACTGAAACAATGAACATAAATAATAGAAAAAAGAAAACGTTAGTTAACTTTTAAAAAAGTTACATATGTGCATGAATTTCCTCATATAAAAGAAGGTAATTAATAATCAATAGTTTCGAAGACATATTTAAATCACTTTCAAAAATATTGTTCATGATATTTTTGCAATAGAGGAGAAACCCTTATGAGTGACGTAAATTCGTATTGTTTTGATTAAGTGATAGGAAATGACCTTGGAAAATCACATGGACTGGTTGGTAGCGTATGCAAAGAAAAGAAAAAACGTTTACGTTGTAATAAAATACCTGCCTTAAAATAAAACAGTGTGAAAGACACTAATCTCAATACAGACAATAAATGAAAAATTTGTTGAGTGCATATTACTAACAGTATTACACCCTCTGATTCTGGTGAAATTTAATGAATGTGAAATCTTTCTAGACTTACTTATTTTGTTCCATCGACGAAATATTGTATAACTGTACCTATTTTACAAGTATTTTAGTGAAATGTGCTCCGACCAACTTCAGACCCTTCTACCTCATGTACGTAAATACCACCGTATACCCCGACACGCAGCCACATCCTACCCGTACACTACATGTCGAACAGCCTTCTACTCGTTTAGTTTCTTCTCTCGAACTACTAGACTCTGAAATTCTTCCCAGTTTTCTGCTTTCTTGACTGTACTGACATAAAGAAATCAAATTGCCATGTGAACAGAAGATTGCTGCTAAAATCTGCCAACAAAATCCCTGCAAATATTGCTCCAAACTGTAGCCACTTAAATTTAATTTGCAATATACCTTGTATAGGGTAAAATAAAAAAGTAAAAATGTCGACGCAAAATGATTTTAGAGTTGTTTACAACCGTAGTCAAACCGAAATATAAATAGCTGTAAATTCATGTTCGTCTAGGTTTCTCTAGATAGAGAGTATGAGTACTGAATGATATTTTTGTATCCGCGTCTCACTTTATTTACGCATGCAAGCAAACGTAATGTATAGACAAAAGATTTATGAAAAAAAAAATGAGCTATCTGTGCGACTGGAAGTTAATCGTCTGAAAAGAAGCTAGAAAAAGTGTTATTTATCAGGGAAAAACACCCATCTAGATTGGTGTTTATTTTGACTGACGCCATCTTGTTCAGTTTAAAACCGCTTGAAAAATACCATAAACTGATATTCCCGTAATCCTAGAAATTAAAGTAAAGTGTGTCATGGTCACTTAAGAAACGTATCAATATTTTTAGAAATGATGCTAAAAAACTGATATCAGATGTCTTTGCAGAATAAGCAAACACTAGTGAGGCCATTTCGAAAATACGCTGCAAATGTATTAATGCTCCTGGCTCCGATGAGGAGAGTACGAAGAGGAAACATATGAGAGAGTAATTACCGTGAGATTCTCAATAGCAACTACATATTTACCGAAGTAGCTCACGTAAGATTTATTACAGTTTGTGATAAAAAATGATGGTGAGTGGTAATAATCGACGAAATCTATATTTAAATTGGACATATCATTATTAAATGATTAATATTCACACATTTATATATGCGTGTATGCCTGTGTTAGTGTGCCAATACATGAGCACGCGTGGGTGTGTGTGTTTGTTCGTGTGTAAGGTTATAACTACACTCATATAAGAACATTTTTTCTACGCAAGATATGTACAACGCGGAAAAATCTATTAAATTTACAATAGCACCTAAAAATATCTGAAATTGTTAAGCTAAATTGGATGTACCGATTCAAAACACCCAATCTTTTTCGCCATTTATTCCTTCATCTGTTTACCTGTTCATTTTATTCTTTTAATTTAAAGTCAAATATGAACATGTAAAATTATAAAACAAATTAGAGGCAAATCAAATGAGGTATACGTTGATTAAACAGTTACATTTAATTTAGCTTAACTTTTCGGTTTAAAACAAATTGCAAGCGCGGACTTCCTTTTTGTCACCATTATATTTGTAATGCGGAAAGCCGTGGGTAAGCTAAATACTTACGGCATCGCGATCTAAATATCTTGATTGAAATGAAGTTTTGTTTTATTTGTTGTGCCTAAAGTCACCGGAATAAGACATCTTTAATTCCCATAAGATAAATAGACAATTTCATTCCAATTAAACATGTATATGCGTACACCTATGTCTAGCGCAAGTACGTATGTGCTTATGCGTTCATTTACACACACAAATAATACACACGCACACATATGTGTGTTTGTTTGTGTGTATATATATATATATATATATATATATATATATATATATAAATATATATTACACATTTTCTGAATAATTTAGTTTGTATCTGATTTTCTGGACGAATTATCTGTCGGAGATTTATCTTATTTTATTTTTATTTTACTGAATTTTTGTAGATTTGAAATTCTGTAATTGCTTATATAAGTGAACATTCGGTGCATTCCTGCGATGCTTGCAATTAGCCCAAGCATTGTCCTCATCTTGCCTTTATTGATTGATCACGTAACTATATATATATATATATATATATATATATATATATATATATACATACATACATACATATATGTATACATATATACATACACCTACACTCATATATACACACAAACATACACACACACCTATATATATATATATATATATATATACATATATATATATAGAGAGAGAGAGAAAGAATGAGAGAGAGGGAGCGATCGTTTGTTTTTTCTTACCACTATTTCTTTTCGCAACTGTTATCCACATCCTTTCATACTCTTTTTTTTTCTTGTGCAATCGATTTTCGATTGTTTTTTTTTCTCTCATTTTGGTTTTTCTTTCTCTCTTTCAAACATTGAAGAAGGAAATAAATCAGTGTGAATTAACACAGCCTTAAGGATCAAAACACTTGGAAAAAAAGCGAAATAAAAAAAAACATAAAAAATGATTCAACCAGAAAGCAAGGTCGAAAAGCAATTTGTTTACTAATTGCAATTTTCTGCTTGTTTTCGGGGAAATCTTTGATTAAACATTCACCGATTTTCTGGATAGAGGAAACGAGCAATACTCCAAGAGAGAGAGAGAGAGAGAGAGTGAAAGAGAGCGAGTGAGAGCGAGAGCGAGAGAGAGAGACTGGGCAAAGTGAAAGAAATAAAGGGGGGTATTTCAGGTATTATTTAAGCAAAACATTTCCATTAAATGCTTCATTAGAAAAATAAAATTACATGAAATTGTAAAACCACATTTCACAGAAGAAAACGCAATACAAAGTAACATTCTTCTTTCTTCGTTTTTATTTTACTAATGTGGGTTGTAACTGACAAATTCGCACGTTCAAGTTTTAGAACCAGCATATATACGCATCATCGCTAAACAGGTGATTACTATTTATTTTATAACTTATTTTATAACTTAATTTATGACTGTACTCTTAGCACGATAGTCCTCTTTAATCGTAAGATGAGATAGTCTGATACGTCAAGCCGATTTTTATTCGCTAATAAGACTAATTAAATGCATTATTTAAATATTAAACAGTTCCAAAGGAGTTTACTTGTATATGTGTATGTATGTATATATATATATATATATATATATATATATATATATATATATATATATATATATATATATATATATATATATAGTAAGCATTATCAGTCTTTTGTGGCATCGTTATAGATATAATAACAGATTGATATTTTTTGTTAAAATGTAATTTTCTAATTAAATTCATGATATATATACATTAAAAACCGAACTTTCTTATAATGTGAAGGATTAGTACTTTCTTAAATTAGTTTTTGTTTTGTTCTACACTATGCTTACGTTCATTTAGCTATTAGAATTTGTATGGCTTATTTGTTATATATATATATATATATATATATATATATATATATATATATATGGGGGGTGTATGTGTGTGTGGGGTGTGGATGTGTGTGTGTGTGTTAGCTTGAAAGTTCAAAGAAGGTAATACCGGAAATACGTTCTTGTGGACACTTACAGTTTGTAAATAAATAATATATATATATTCAGAAATCAGCGTACTCTTTCAATATTGCCTTGTATCTAATCGTGTTTTACTCTTAAACTGCATTTCCGTAGAATTAAAATTCAACTCCTTTACCACACAGGCACACACATTTTTGCTTATTAGAAGATTTTATTCGAGGAGAAAGCACCAATTAATTTCAGTAATTATTATCAATTTAATAAAATGAATATCATTTCCGTACGATTGTACACTCAAGTTGATGTTGTTTGTCTTTCTTTTTGAAACTGATTCATAATTTACAACTATTGATCTTTTGTAATCAATCGTAATATAGCTCTAGGATGCATATATCTATTTAGCTTATTATATATACATACAGTACTATGAGCAATGTTCTTTAAAAGTAATAATACATTTATTAATACATTTAAATAAACTCTGCTCTTCAGACTCTCGCTCTAATTCCCTCTTTAATATATATATATATATATATATATATATATATATATATATATATATATATATATATATATATATGCATAATCATGCGTTGATAGTCGGCAGTTCTTACTTCTGGGCCATGGACCGATGCTCGTAAACGACCTATGCAGATGTTATTAAAGTTAGCAAAATGTTCTCCTTGCTGTGCTGTTAAGATTTGCCGAGTCAATGGCTGGATCTCTTGATTTTATCCAGTGCAATAAGCCAGAGGGTTCCTTTTTCGCACCTTACACACTATCGATCTTCCCTAGCGTCTTCGTGTGTTGTTTTCTGTTGCATTGTTATTTTAAGAGTTTTGTTTAGCTTTATAGTT
This sequence comes from Euprymna scolopes, assembly GCF_053919585.1. Classification (NCBI taxonomy): domain Eukaryota; kingdom Metazoa; phylum Mollusca; class Cephalopoda; order Sepiida; family Sepiolidae; genus Euprymna; species Euprymna scolopes. The sequence continues at coordinate 131,876,382 of NC_136487.1, read as the reverse complement.
TTCTATTTTATCATCTGAAAATAGTACGTATACAGAATCTCTTATTTTTGTTGTTGTATACTTATTTTTTACTGATTTACTCTATTTACTGGACAAAGCTGTTTATGAATTTGCTTGCATATATTAATTTTTACGTATAATTTTAGACGCCCTATTATATCTGATTATGGCTGATCATGATGTGTTTTATGTGTAGTGTTTAACCCCGATGCTCTCTGATACTTGATATATAAAACCGTAGCTTCGTGGTAAACGTTGGTACTGTATTTTTTGTTTGTGTGTTTTAGGTATTGGGAACAGAGTTTTAAATCATCTAATAGACATATATCGTTTGTAATATACCAAATCGGGTTAATAATGTTATAATTTGTTTTATTATCACACCAGATTTTTTTTTTTAATTTAGTACACTAAATATTTTAGTTCATGCTCTTCAGATTTGCGGAAGATACAGATAGTCTGTATCTATTAGTCTTTTTTATTTGTGTGTTTTCCTGATTTATAATTTACGTACATATATTTTTATAATACATGTGAAAATTGCTGTTTTCATTTTTAGTTTTCGTTAATTAAATGTATATAGACTTTCTTGTTTAATTACGGGTCGTTTTTACGGGAATTATTTTCAAGTAGCTAAAGTTCCAGGCGTTTCAAGGTTGTATTTGCTATATTTAAATATTGCGTCGTCATACATTGCCTTATTGATTAAACGAAACATTAATACATAATGTCTTCTTTTTCCACATTCCCCATGAGGCAGGAGATGTGCGTTTACTTTTATTAGGGTCTTACTAGTAGTCCTGATACTTTTATATCATTATGCATATCTGAAGTGTGTTAAGTCTTCACGTTGTTTTAACTATTCAATGTACAATATCTGGCATCAGTAATCTAATCTGCTAGTGAAAGAATTAAAATTTTGTTTCTAGCAGTGCATATCTGAACACTGTTAAATGTATATTTTGCATTTATTTTGAAAGTCCTTTACATAAAGAACAAATTATGATGTGGCCTATAACAGGTGTTTAAATGTAGAGATTTTGGGGCTTTAAATGCGTGAGCAACTAACATACAACTAGCTATTAGAAAAGCAAGGTGTTTGAAGAGGCTCTGACTTTGAGCTTTATTAACTACTCGGTTATGAAAAAAAATGGCTACCAAGGATTAAACAAAATGAAAATGAAACCAAATGTCTACCAAGGAGTAAACAAAATGAAAACCAAATGGCTACCAAGGACTAAAAATTAGTTTTGCCATGTCAAAACTAATTTTTAGTGGGAATTGTAAACGCTTGAACTGAAATTATATGTCAGAGGAAACACGGGAAATCCGAAGAATCAACACAGTATCACCTTTAAAATTTCCTGTTATTATAATGACTACTAAAACATTAGTTTTCGAATAGTTGATTGCTAACTGTGTGTAATTGCACTGTTTAGGTTGATTAAAATTTCTTTATTAGACAACTGAAGCTCCTTCGTCTAATATCAGGTTTTTTGTTGCATTCCACAGAGAAATTCTACTGCATGATCTTTATTACCAGCATAATCACTGGATTGATAACTCTTGCAAAAGATTATAATTGATTATATTCATAGCGTTATTTTTAGGGGCCTGAATTGCTTTTTCACGTTACTATATAACATTGCGGAAATTTTTAGCAATATCTAAAAAAAATATTAGTCATCAACTAATGAGTTGAATTTCCCGACTCGCCACATGGTAATTTGTGCAATAGACGACCTCTATTCGATGTTATTGAACGAGCGCCAATGAAAACAATGTGATTTGAGAAATTGCTGCAGACTGATCATCAAATAAATGTGTCCTCATAATAATAGTGCAGAAGTGCAGGATTTTCCTATCACGTTTGAAATGTAAAGAAAGAATTCGGGACCGAATAAAACGTTTGTTTCCCAAAGACAGCCACATTTTGTTTGGTAGATAAACCACTTATTGCAGACTATAATGTTTGTCAGACCGATCTCTCTATGTTACCATTCTAAAGGTTACTTATAGTAGTATCGCACTGAAATATGAATAATGTTCATTATATATATAGTAATATCCTAATGAAATATTTATAAGGATGACTTCGGAATACGATGCAAAAGAACTAGAATTATGCTTACAATATTTCAATAACTTGGAAACTGCCGCTTAGCACTTCTACTTATAAAATTGATTGTTTTGGAGAAAATTCAAAGTTTATTGTTTAAAAATGGGCAACAGAACTTCTGTGTATGTTTTAATGATTCCTTTCAAAGCACTCTTTGATTAGTTTATTTTAGGTTCGGGGCGGTTTTTGGATTTTAAATGTTTTTTTAAAGGTTTTCGGTATGCTGACAACAAATATCACATTTTAATTTAGAACTGGCAAGTTGTTTAAAAGATATGAAAAAAAAAACATATGATATTCCACGTAAAATCCAATGTAATCCTTGATAACCATTTTGGTTTCATAACCGAGTAGTTTATAATGCGCATGTGTTTAAATGAAGGAGACGACAAGGCAAATATTTCCACACTCCCTCAATGGAAAAATGGGATACTTATTTCGAAACCAGGTCTTAACATAGGGAAATTGGGGTGTTTATTTCAAAAATCGTTTTGTAACGTTAGGAGATAAGGGGTTTGTTTCGAAGGCCGTTCTTTACATGAGGATGTTCGGTGCTTATTTGAAACGCTGTAACGCATGCGCATTACTAATTCCTTGATTGTGAAAGAAATGACTGGAAGGGAATACATTTATTTTTATGTTGGATAACATATGTTTTCGTAACTTGGAAATTCTCAGCACGAAAGTTAACCCTAATATCCGTTGGCATAATACTTGAAAACGTCAAAAGTCGACATTTTGAATATGAATATTGACTTGTAGTTTATGTAAAAAAAAAAAAATACCGAAAATTCTGTACTTTAATCAGAGAGACCAAATATTTAAAAAGTCCCATTGAAATTAATATTTGATTACTTAAGATTTAATGATTGTTTATATGTTATTAGTTACGGAAATTTCACGTTTGTATGAAAATATATGTCCATGTTGTGTTGTCATAATTTTTTGATAATATTAGAATTCAGTAAAGATGTAAAGAAAATTTTCCTAAAAAAACACAACACACACATTTGAAAACTTTACAATTTTGGTTTGAAATCTATATTTGTTCATCTAATCGATGTATGATTTAAAAATAGGGATGTGTTCATTTTACTTCCTTACATGAATACAATAAATTATTGATAGAAATACAGAAGTTATTTAAAGTAAAGAAATAGAAAAGAGCCTTTTTTTCTGTTGTTCTTGGCCTTCGGGCCGGGATCAAAGTGTAATATCTGTTCCGGCAGATGCTGCAAGCAAAAACTAGCTATGACTAGCAAAGACCATATGTGGGGGTAACCCCACATATCTGAACTTGGTCAATGTAGGGATCACCCTACAGACCACAGTTACTATCCAGCTCCCATTTCCCACCTCTCGGGAGCTGGATTCCCCTTTCCATCCCCCTCCCTCTCTCTCCGCATTAAAAAACGGCCTTGTGCCTAATTTGCTCAGTGGGAAAGCAAATAAATCAAATCTGTTCCTGCAGATACTGCAAGCAAAGACCATATGTGGGGGCGACCCCACATATAAGACCTTGGTCAATGTAGGAGCAACCCTTCATACCAATTGTCACTATCCAGCTCCCCTACTCCCCGGGGAGTTGGTCTCCATTTCCCCTTCACTCCTCACATTAAAAATCGGCCTTGTGCCTAATTTGCTCGGCGGGGGAGCAAATAAATACCCTGTTGTTCTTGGCGTTCGGGCCGGGATCAAAGTGTAGTATCTGTCCTGCAGATGCTGCACTTAAGATAATTTGTACCAGTCAATGGAGGGGAAACCCTCTATAATCGGACAATTATTTTTGGTAAACAGAGTGCCCCCTTTTTGCTTACTTTTAGGGGAGCTGGTTCTTACCCGACATAAAAAATGGCCTTGTGCCTAATTTTCTTTTGGTGGGGAAGCAAAAGAACACCTTAAATTAAAGAGATATCTATTTGGAGAAAAGAAAATTATCTAATGGGTACAGGAGTAATAATATATTTTAAAGAAAAATATCATTAGTACAGTTTGGCTAGAAAATAAATACTCCAAGTTTTAAAATCTCGAGTAATACTTAATATTACTTGGATAAAAAAGAAAGTAGGAAAGAAACACAGGAACCTGATATTAGCTTAAATAAGCCTTTCTATTAAAACTGTAGTCAGCATTTGTTTCCTGTTGTTGAAGATTTACTCAAGAAAAGTATATTTTTTCTTTTAATTTTGTCTTGGTTCGTGAGGGATTTCCGGCAAAAAAATAATTTTCAAAAATGTGTAAAGCATGAAAAACTATCAGAAATTAAAAAGGAAAGTTTAATTTACACGTCTGTAAACAAATATATTGATTCAACTTGACCTAAAATACGTTTAAACACATTTATAATCATGCAGATATTCGCATTTATTAATGCACAGAAATAATAGCTAGAATAATAAAAATAAAAACGATTTGATGCCATAAATTTGAATCGAAAGTAAAACATTGAGTGTTCAACCAGTGTTCCATACCGATGTTTTATCGAGAGTAAGACACTTAAATATTTTATATTAAACAACTTGAAGAAATACATTTTTATGTGCCCAAGCGTAGAAAGAAGTACATACATGTCAGCCGGTTTAAATAAACATTTCACTTTTCAACTTACCAATAAAAGACTTTACTCATTATTTATCCAACCAAACAAAGATTTTACTCGTTACAAGAAATCCTTGCCGTATAATTACTATTTTCTTCTAAATTTCAGTGATATGCGATCAGTATTTTAAGAGTATAACTGTAACATATTTACACACACATGCATCTACTGTTTTATGCATATACATTAAGTTTTTTTTTTAAGTTACAAAGTCGATTATAGAATATTGTTTTAGTTGAGAATATTTTGTATGCATGATGGAAACATATCTATTTGAAGAATGAGTTTCTAAAGAAATTGTTCAAGAATTTCAAACATCGATAAGGCATTGGATCTGAAATATTTGTGATAAATTTGCGTCTAGTTTGACTCAGAGAACTACACAAATACATACCTACGGACAGCTTTTATATATATATATATATATATATATATATATATATATATAGAGAGAGAGAGAGAGAGAGAGAGAGAGAGATAGAGAGAGAGAGAGATAAGTATAACAGCCCTGTAAGAAGAATGGAACTAAAATAGATTTGAGTAAAGAAACCTTCATCTTTAGACTTCAACACTTTGTAAGTGCTGCCGTTGCTAGTAGAGATTTAAATACATCGCTGGTTAAATGTCAAGTGTTACAATAGAAGTACCGCCTTTCGGATATTACGAAGCGGCAGAATACAGAAGGGGGTTATATATGGAACGGGATCAATAAAAGAATATGCATGCATTCTCACTAGATCGATGCAACAGAACAACAAATAGAGACCACTAAAGCGAAAAGTATGCTCGGAATTTTACAGGATCTTGTGAAAATAGTTATGCTTATCCCGCTATTCAACAGAAAGATGAATAATTAAATAAACGATTTTGCACCATTTTCTCTTTCTCTACATAAAAACGAATATCTGCTTTGCTGGATGTCTTCATTATTTCATTGTTTAATTAAAATTATTTAGCTAAAACAAAAGGCAAGCTTCATTTAAAATCGGTGTTATCTAATTTGCCCAAATATTGTCAAATGAAGAGTTTTCCTTTTCCGATGAAAGGCATATAGTTTTGAAATTTAATAGCCTAAAGAAGTCCCCCTTTTTACCTTCCTGTTATTGTAATTGCCCTTAATCCTATTGACATGATAATCTAATCAGGTTCTAACGTAACATAATCCTTATCTATCTATCTATCCCTCATACATATATACATATATATATATATATATATATATATATATATATATATATATATGCTTAATTGGGAATCAGAAAATCCAAAATTGATGGGGTATGACGAGATCCCTGGCGACACCAGATGATCTTGCTTTTCAAATAGAGGAAGAGAAGATGGGAAATAAATAAATAAATAAATATGATAATGAGATTCTCGAGTTGGCAGAAAAAACAATACAGGGTCGTTTTCTGGTTAGAACAACAATTCAAATTATTAAAGACACAATGTTCTGTTGAAAGGTACAATGACTTGGGTTCAAAAGGTCTGCTTTGGTGTCTGTGAGATGTTGTCATTGGGTCCACCTGTTGTGTTTAACTACTAGTCCACCGGCCAGTGATAAGTTAGTTGGACAGATAGATAAATAAATTGAACCTAGGGTGAGATATGGCCATGAAAGACGAAAAAGAGAGAAAAGAAAGAGAAAATGAAAAGAATAAAATAATGAGTTCATGAGAGAAGGAAAGGAAGAAGATAATGGAAAAAAAGAAAGAATAACTCCAAAAAGCTTGCAGGAGGAATTACTGATTTGGTAAAAACGATTGACTTTTTGGAGTTAGAGTCCTTAGTCCTTCTGTTACTGAGTGGCATTCGAGGCGTTCACATCGCTTTCACCCCGCCTGGGGGGGGCGAAACATCCATAAGAGCTAAGTTCAAAAGCTATTGTTCTTAGCTGGGAAATTGATTAGTGGAACTTAAGTATACAACCTGCATCATGAAGCTTGAATCAAAGAACTCGACTAAACAAGTGTAACACGATTTATGAATAATTATTTTGTTTCGTTATATAAAAATCTGCCAGAGATTTTCCTTCTTTCTCGATTGTCGGCCTGAATGAAGATGCAGTTTGTTTTAGGCATGCTCTGACGCCAGATGATGAAGGAGACAGACTGGATCCAGCACAAAGCCAAAGTGACGGCCGAAATCGACAATGTTGCCACAGGGACTTAGAGTCATGCACCTTTAGCGTGCCCTGAGCAGCAGAAAATATTTTCCAGTAACCAGTGAGAGTCTGGTCACCCTTGAGGGGTCCACCACTAGACAAGTAAGAATGTAGCCTTGCTGGGTTGCATCTATGGTCCTGTGAGCTGGGAGCGACGAACACGGCCAGAAGTACATCACAAGTATGCTCCCATGAATCAGGATAGCGACGGATGCGGCTCGGCCCACTGAGAAGAGGGGGGTTAGGGTTATAGGGTATCGAAATCGGTATCGGAATTGGAAAAAAGTTTGTGTCTATTTTTCCGATGCAAAAAAAAACAAAACAAAAAAAACGATTCTTGTATTTGTCTTTTTACTTATTTATTTTTTTACATAGGCGTCACCACGTATCAAGGCCGATAGGCCACTCAAGGATAAGGGTTAAAGGGTGTACAGTAGTCAAAAGGACAATATAGTAATCGATAGTAATGGAAGTTCGGTAAATTTGTTAACTTAAGTCGAACAGCTCATCAGAAACTTGTCCACGTTGGATTTGAAGACAACCATATTATAGACAGCTGGAAAGCAGGAAAACGGAGCCCAATTCCACAGGCGTGCAGTTCCAAGAAAGAAGCTTTGATCATGGAATCAATGTTTAGGTTTAGGCACAGATAAAGAGTGGGGGAAATTATTGATAATGTTTTCAGCTAGTCGAGTGTTTCTTGTGAAAGTTTGGCGAGGGGGGACCATAAATTGAAGCTCAGTCGAACACTTTCCATGAAAATAACGATAAAGCAGAGACAACCTCGCAACTTGTTGATAAAATAATAAATATTTATTTTTTTTACATTAACGCTAAAACTAAAAGTAAAAATATAGAAAATCCCCCAAAAAATTTTATTTTTACATTTATTAAGATGCCCACATTTTTAAAATGTGTTGTTTTGCGAGAATCATGAATGAATGACAAATCTATTGCTTAATATTAAGAGACGTGGAAAGAATCGGAACAATAATCAGTTATTGTATCGGAATCGGGAAAATACTGAAATCGCCCAATCACACACAGATATATGTATATGAGTGTGTTACTGTGTGTATATGTGTTTGTGTGTGTGAGAGTATAGTTTAGGAAATTGTAGTTTTAATTTCACACAATAAAACATTATGGAAAACAAAAGAGAAAATATTAATATTTATAAAACAACGCTAATCATATAAATATGCATATTATTCCGAATAATTCACTGATATAATCTGATAAAAATAATATTTTGTAAAATCTATGTAGTTTAGATAATGCTACTTGACGCAAAGGATATAAGATGATAATTTCCTAACTGTCAAAGGAAGGCTATTATCGCAAAATTAATAGTAATTGCCTGGCTAAAATTTTCTGGTCATTGCATAAATTGAAAAGTTCCAAACGAGAAAAAAGCCATTTTTTCACTAAAATAATATAAAATATATTAGTCCAAAAAATATTTCCGTGAATCCACGTAAGAAAATGTCTATTTTGATAACTTATCTTTCAGTATAGGGTAAAGTCCGGGATATGACCTTAAACTATACTCGATGGTGAGGCCCCAGCTTGCGGGCTTGGGGAGTGTGCAACCACCCCATTTATTGCAATTGCTCCCATATCTACCCTGACATGGAGTGGTAGTATCTGTTAGGTTCCTAACTATGGGTTAAATAGAAACTTACTTGAAAAATAATATTCTATTTAAGAATGTTTCTTCGAAATAACTGGATTTTACATTAAATAACCTGAAAAGGGGTTGATATGCCGGAAAAAAACCAACCATCACTATAGTGTAAAGAAATTCAAATGTTATATCATGTGTGACGCATAATGAATATTTGTAATTTCAATCTTACATTGATTTTTAAAAATTGAACATTTTCAATTTGTGTGGTATTGCAAACAAAACAGGAATCGATAAAACACAAAAATTAGATAAACATTTCTGGTTTCATTTTTATCAACGTTGAAAGTTTACAACAATAATCTGAATAAAAAATAACCCCCAACCACTGTTGTTGTTCATATTGTTTCTTATATTTATTTTTCTTTGTTATTTGTACGGTCTATCCCCATGCCATTTTATATCATGAAATATCGTGGACTTTATCGTTATTACATTTAAACCAACTTTCGTATCTTTGAAGTTTTATTTTCCCACTCTCAGTTCACGTATTGCTAGGCTATAAAAAGAGAAATCTCATACATGAACATAAAAGAAACAATGACTTCGTGCATGTTTCCAAGAAACTATCAGTCTGTTTTATTCAATTTTATAATTCTCTACATCAGCCACAATTAAACCAAACACACCAAATGTCTACTGCTTTAGTTAGAATAAGGGTACTCCTGCAGTATTTTACCCACCGATTTCACGATCTTAGCCGAGCGTTGATCGACATCCGTCGGAAAACGCCGGAACATGGCGAGCGGTACGATACTCTATCAGCCAATCAGGGCGCTTCAAACGAACGCGCAGCAGACGAATAATTTTCATTGAAATTACACACATAGCATTTCATTTCAGTTATTTTATTGTTCAAAGTAAAAATACACAGCCTTTCATTTCAGCTATTTAATTTAGCGATAAAAAAAAAAAAAACCGGGAGCTGTTGGAAACATATTTATGCGAATTTATGTGGAGACAAAAATTTGGACACAACCCTTTTGTCTCCATAATAAATCAAATCGCGGAAGGCTACCCGGTTTGGGAAGGAGCTTCTTTCCACATCCTCTGAAAACCCTTTGCTCCCTACTTTGCCTCTCTACAGTCAGTAGAAAATCTTCCAGTCGGAACTAAAGATAAACAGTAATTGTTGTCCCATTACTGAAAAAAAACAAACAAAAAAAAAACATTGTTGTTACTGTTTAATAACGTTTTATTAAAAACACACAAAAAAAAAAACATTGAAGTGTTTTTTACTGTTGCTTACCCCCCCCCCCCAAAAAAAAAGCTATCGGAAAACAAAATGAACCAAAAAAAAAAAAAGATATTCAACAAAATAAATTTATTTTACTTTAAAAACACTTACGGTAAGTGTTTGTGATTTATTTTATCCAAATTTTTTGTATTAATTTTATCCATTTTATTGTGTGTGTGTGTGTAATATCTTTTCCTTGTAATGTTGTTGCTATTCACATACTTTTAGCGTTCTTGCACCGTAGCTCCTAATTCTCGGCTTTCGTCGGCGTTAACGCCGAAAGCGTTCGTCAACGCTCGGCTAAGATCGTGAAATCGGTGGGTAAAATACTGCAGAAGTACCAGAATAAGATGTCAATTTTCTCTTATCTTCAACAGAATAGTTCAATATGTAAAGAAATTAATTTGGTGTTAATTGTTTAATTAGTCGCAATTTTGTTTTGGTTTTGTTAAAACTTTCGTAAGGCATTTCATTCTGTTCTCTTTAAATAAAGCGCTGAATATTTACACAAATACACAAATCTCTTATTTAGTAGTCCCGATTATGTTCGTACATCATATGTCGTACATCATGTGATGGATATGTTTTGTTATGAGAAAAAAAAATATCGATGTAACTTTATTAGCAATCGTCGGTGTCCTGTTAGATGTAACTTTATTAGCAATCGTTGGTGTCCTGTTAGATGTAACTTTATTAGCAATCGTCGGTGTCCTGTTAGATGTAACTTTATTAGCAATCGTCGGTGTCCTGTTAGATGTAACTTTATTAGCAATCGTCGGTGTCCTGTTAGATGTAACTTTATTAGCAATCGTCGGTGTCCTGTTAGATGTAACTTTATTAGCAATCGTCGGTGTCCTGTTAGATGTAACTTTATTAGCAATCGTCGGTGTCCTGTTAGATGTAACTTTATTAGCAATCGTCGGTGTCCTGTTAGATGTAACTTTATTAGCAATCGTCGGTGTCCTGTTAGATGTAACTTTATTAGCAATCGTCGGTGTCCTGTTAGATGTAACTTTATTAGCAATCGTCGGTGTCCTGTTAGATGTAACTTTATTAGCAATCGTCGGTGTCCTGTTAGATGTAACTTTATTAGCAATCGTCGGTGTCCTGTTAGATGTAACTTTATTAGCAATCGTCGGTGTCCTGTTAGATGTAACTTTATTAGCAATCGTCGGTGTCCTGTTAGATGTAACTTTATTAGCAATCGTCGGTGTCCTGTTAGATGTAACTTTATTAGCAATCGTCGGTGTCCTGTTAGATGTAACTTTATTAGCAATCGTCGGTGTCCTGTTAGATGTAACTTTATTAGCAATCGTCGGTGTCCTGTTAGATGTAACTTTATTAGCAATCGTCGGTGTCCTGTTAGATGTAACTTTATTAGCAATCGTCGGTGTCCTGTTAGATGTAACTTTATTAGCAATCGTCGGTGTCCTGTTAGATGTAACTTTATTAGCAATCGTCGGTGTCCTGTTAGATGTAACTTTATTAGCAATCGTCGGTGTCCTGTTAGATGTAACTTTATTAGCAATCGTCGGTGTCCTGTTAGATGTAACTTTATTAGCAATCGTCGGTGTCCTGTTAGATGTAACTTTATTAGCAATCGTCGGTGTCCTGTTAGATGTAACTTTATTAGCAATCGTCGGTGTCCTGTTAGATGTAACTTTATTAGCAATCGTCGGTGTCCTGTTAGATGTAACTTTATTAGCAATCGTCGGTGTCCTGTTTTAACAGGACGCCGGCGATTGCTAATAAAGTTACACCTATATCGTAGTTTTCTCGTATCAAAACATATCCATCACATGATGTACGACACATAAGTCGGCTCATATTTTCTTATTTCTGTTTATAATGTGAAAAGATTTGAACTTATGAATGTAATAAAGACGGAAGGCGAAGCAAATTCTGGAATCAACAATTCAATTGTGTTCTTTTTTAATCTATACATATGCTGAAAAAGAAATTCATCACTGAGAGAAACTTTTAATTCCGATTGATCACGGAGGATCGATACTGAAGAAGTAAATATAATTGTGACAGAAGATTGTAGTTTCACAACCAAACAAATCGTCATAATATGAAAGATTGAAATTTGAGTGAGAACACAAAAAAGTTGAAACTCGGTTTTGTTTCTATACTTGTCATATGAGTTGGTTTTTCTAAGAAAAAAACATTAGAAAAAACCTTTGGAAAACCCTATATATATATATATATATATATATATATATATATATATATATATAGTTTAGAAAAATTAGATTTCATTTGTATATAAAACGCTGATGAAAGCATTTAATAATTTATTCCCCGTTTTGTTAATAAAACGCTATACCATAAACACCTTAAAAAGGAATATAAGAAATATCTATAAATTTAATATAAGTTAACCATAGTAGAAATTTATCAACAAAAAGTACATAATAAACTGTTTTAAGTAAAGCTATTCCAGTATTCTTGTTTAAAGATCTTTTCAAAGATCCTACGAATTGAAAATAGTGGATTAACTGACTTGGATTTTAATTTCCAACTTTGAATATTCTATTTAAAAACATGCATTACATGCTAGATTATAGCAATATTCAATGGATTGCACACTTGTTGCTGTATTCTCTTTTTTTAACTTGGAGTATCCTTTTATCACCATCGTTTTTTTTTTAATTTTCAATTTATATGCTCATAGGAAACACTTATAATCAATCACATATATTTTGTTAATAAGTTGAACCATTCATTGATTGATAATATATTGAGAAAAAATAAATAATTATTTGTACTCCTGACAATAACTTTTTTTGTAATTTTGCACAATTTAATTTTCACATATATATATATATATATATATATATATATATATATATATATATGTATATATATATATATATATATATATATATATATATATATATATATACAGTGTGTTCCAAACGTTTTAGGCACATTTCAAGTCCTTATATTTGTTCAACTATGAATGGTAGTAAGATGAAAGTGGTGCCATTTTAAAGCTAAATGCATTAATTTTTTTGTGAGACTATTGATTTTTTATAATTCTTTTTCTGATCCAGTAATGGCGTTCACTCAACCAGAAAAGGCGTTTTGTGTGCTTGAATTTGCAAAAACTGGATCATAAACACTTGTTCAACATGCATTTAACAAAAAAGATCTCACAACTTTCGATTTATTTTTGTGGGTATTTGTGAAAGGACTGGTCTATGTGCCTCCCATTCCAAGAGACGTAGATGAGCTGAAGGCCCGAATAACAGAAGTTTTTTCAACCATTGACAATGCAATGCTGGGACGTGCTTGACAAGATTTGGACTCTCGGCTTGACGTGTGTCGTGTTAGCAATGATACATACATTGGACATGTTTGAATATTAATAAGGAAAATTTGAGATTGCAAGCTTTCTGAATATACCAGATGCGTTTTTATATCCTTAACAGTTCTCAAGATATTCAATGTTAAGATATGCCCAACATTTTTGGAACACCCTGTATATATATATATATATATATATATATATATATATATATATATATATATATATATATTATATATATATAATATTATATTATTATATATATTATATATATATTATATATATATATTATATTATATTATTATATATATTATATATATATTATATATATATATTATATATATATATATATATATATATATATATATATATATATATATATATAAATATATAAATTTAAAAATATATTTGAAAATAAGTGAAACTTTCTCAAGAGCTCTTTCGGCTATAATCTCATCAGGAGAATAGAAAGCATTAAAATTATATTGCTGGAAAAAAGAGCAATGAAGAATCTGTTATTAATTAAAGGCGCATGAAGGACGATTAAAATCCATAATTTAATTTAATAAAGCGTATAAGAAGCCATTTAAATAGCGTCGCGAGGGAGAAAAACGAGGTGGTCAAAGTTCCAGGAATAGATTTTACACTTTTAAGACTTCCTTCTGCCGACAAATAGAAGGTTTATGGTAGAGACAGATTCTAAAATGTTTATATGATTTTTAGAATTTGCACTCTGAAGTATCGCAAACAACCCTCTCTCTCCCCCCTGTCTCTCTCTTTCTTTCTGTATATATATATATATATATATATATATATGATTGCAATGTCTTGTCAGACGAGTGCCACTCCCTCAGACATTTAAAATCCATGAGCCCAAATGCCTGAGGGAGTATCTATACAAAGATGATGTTACAGAGTCTTAGCTTTGTACGGCAGCTAAGCCTCTCTCTCTCTCGGTGCAAAATGATGAAATCCAGCAACAAGCAAGAGCAAGAAAGCCAGCAACAAATTAAACTGCAGACCAGCTTTATTCGGGTACTGGTCTCCCGCTTTATGGCTTTAAAAATCAGAGATCTGTTTCTCCTAGAAAGGTTGCCTTCACCACGGCTTACGGGAGCCCTCTCCACCCCAATATATATAAAGCCATAAAGCGGGAGACCAGTACCCGAATAAAGCTGGTCTGCAGTTTAATTTGTTGCTGGCTTTCTTGCTCTTGCTTGTTGCTGGATTTCATCATTTTGCACCGAGAGAGAGAGAGAGACTTAGCTGCCGTACAAAGCTAAGACTCTGTAACATCATCTTTGTATAGATACTCCCTCAGGCATTTGGGCTCATGGATTTTAAATGTCTGAGGGAGTGGCACTCGTCTGACAAGACATTGCAATCATCATATATATATATATATATATATATATATATATATATATATATACAGAAAGAAAGAGAGAGAGAAAGGGGGAGAGAGAGGGTTGTTTGCGATACTTCAGAGTGCAAATTCTAAAAATCATATAAACATTTTAGAATCTGTCTCTACCATAAACCTTCTATTTGTCGGCAGAAGGAAGTCTTAAAAGTGTAAAATCTATTCCTGGAACTTTGACCACCTCGTTTTTCTCCCTCGCGACGCTATTTAAATGGCTTCTTATACGCTTTATTAAATTAAATTATGGATTTTAATCGTCCTTCATGCGCCTTTAATTAATAACAGATTCCTCATTGCTCTTTTTTCCAGCAATATAATTTTAATGCTTTCTATTCTCCTGATGAGATTATAGCCGAAAGAGCTCTTGAGAAAGTTTCACTTATTTTCAAATATATTTTTAAATTTATATATATATATATATATGGCGCTTTAAAATGCCATGTTTACTTTAAATAGCCATGGATAGGGGCAAATGATACAAAATTAAGTAAACAGATTGGTAGAAGTATTTTAATTGCTGTTACTCTGTTTCCTTGCGTTTTGCATATACGACTATCCCTGATTTCCCTTCTTTTAGCAAGGATTCTTTATCTTACACCCCAAATAGCAATAATATTTATCAATTTAAATGCTAGTATTATGCTGCTTATGTCCGGCGAACTTCCTTGCATGTGCAGACTCATACAAACCATCACGTTCCATCCAAGATTAGACAGAGTAGAGCAGATTCGTTGCGCCTTCCTTCCTCTACAGCTTTGAACTCTGCTATTGGCCAACATTTAGTTGAGAATTCTAAAAATATTGTGGTTTGAAATAACACATAGAAAGGATTCTAAAAATCATTTAAACATTTTAGAATCTACATCTATCGGAAGTTATACACCTTCTTTGTGGCAACAAAAGGAAGTGCTAAAAGTCTTAAATATATTCGGTGAACTTTGTCCACCTCTTTTTTTTTCTCGTGGTGTTTTTCTAATCGCTTTATACACGCTTTATCAAATTTAATTAATGGTTCTAATCGTCATTTTCCGGACGTTTAATTTATAAAATATCCCACATTTTTCTTTTTTCGCCAGTAATATTATTTCACAGTTACTGATTTCTCCTGTGGAAATGATAGCTGAAAGAGCTCTTGATAGGTTTCCACTCATTTTCATATGCATTTATAAATTATGTACCCCCTATAACACACACACACACACACCCATATATATATATATATATATATATATATATATATATATATATATATATATATAACTACTTCATTTACTCACATAAACCTAATATACGAAAGTATAGATTTATGCGTAAACTTTAAGTATTTACTTCAAAAGTGCTCAATACGTAGGTAGAGCTAGTTAGTAATTTATAAAATATATATGGCGATTAACCTACACTGAATATTCTGCGTTTCATCCACTATAGGATTCGTCAGGCATATTATATATATATATATATATATATATATATATATATATATATATATATATATATATATATATATATATATTATTTAATAATATGTATTGATTTTTTTGTGTCTCGTGAGTGGGGAGAATTTTCGTCGGTGTACACATGCTGTGTATTGGAGTGGAAACTGTCTTATGTTCCCAGGCATCTCTTTAACGCCATTTAGAAATCGTAAACTTTAAGAATCATATTCGACTGCTAAAGATTCATGCGGATATTATAGGTCGATTTCCATCCATGGCGGCAGCAAAACCAGACAGATAAAACCCCAGCACACAAAACAAACAATGTAACGTAATTTTCTTTAAGAAAAAAATTAAATGTATACTGTCTCTGGTTTAGCCTACCATCAATCAGTTTATTGTCAAGTATACATTGTAATGAATTACACGTCATGAATTGCTTTTAACATTTTATGAAAAATAATCGCGCGCTAAAAAGTTCTGTTGAATAATGTGTTTGTTCCAAAGTATGTAATATTAATATGCATTAATAAGCACGAACATCATAGACAGTTTTCTATAATCTATACAGAGTATATATATATATATATATATATATATATATATATATATATATATATATATATATATAAAGAGAGAGAGAGAGAGAGGGGGGGAGAAATAAAAGAACAAACAACGTTATGTGTTTATCAACGTTTGGAAATAATCTGCTTCTATAATAATGATGAAACGTTGATGAACACATTTGTTAGGTCGCTTTTTATCTTTCTACATCATCAGAAAACTAGTTCTAATATTCTTTTTACATCAACATATATGTATATACTTAAGTGTAAACTTGATTTTTTTATATTGATTTCAATATGTATATTATTCTTTTCAAATATACTGTTTTCTTTTAATTCTTAATTTGGACAACAATCTTTATTATCATTACTATCATTTTTATTATTATTACGAAGATTTCTGTCATACTAAACAGTCTATTTGCATCATTTATATTTCAATATTATATACATTTATCTATATTTATTCATATCTATTCGTTCATCTTTATATCTCTACTTGTTCATTCACCTGATTTTATGTTATGAATACGGATAAGTATATTTGTTTGAGAATATGAGTATATGCGTATGCGCCTATATATATATATATATATACATATATATATATATGTATATGTATATATATATATATATATATATATATATATATAATTTTAGTCATTCAATAAAATGAAATATTTATGACGTGGAATGGGTAAATTCAAATCAAAAGATTTTAATTATTCTATGTAAGACAGAGAATACATCTGAAATATTATAACTCCTTATCCTATAGGATTTCGATGTCTACCATCTCTTCAGAGGAGAAAACATTAGCATATAATTTTAATGGTTTACACATTATTTTCTAAAGTCAGTGAGACACAGAAAATCATAATTAAAAGTGTTTTAAGTATTTAAATATCATGGAATAAGGGAAGTTAACGAAAAGGACATAAAAGTTCACATCCATATTGCATGGAAAAATCCGAAGTGAATGTCTTTCATAGCAGTGAGGTAATGTGATGCTATTTATATTTGAAGTAATCCACAGCACAAAGTAACAGTTCGAAGTAAGCATTATACTAGAAATTTTCTTTGTTTAATAAAGGAGTCATATCAGTAAATTATTATATATGTTTGGTGGATATGTTTATTAATAAACATATAATTTTATATATTCAATATTTTCATATAATTATAGAACATGTGCTTCAAATTCCACTCCAAAATAATTTCCTATTGTGAATAAAATAAAATAAAACTGCTTTCAGTAGACAGGCTTAGCAAATGAAATGAAGAGAGACTGAACTGATATTAAAAAATGAAAAATTAAAAAATCAAAGATGAAATGAATAAATAAATAAGAGAAAAATAAATAAATAAATGTAAGATAAGAAAAGAAGAGTCTTATGCATAATAATCGGCTAATAGAAGAAAGGATAAAAAGGTAAGGGGAGGGGAAAGATTAAGGGATTGAGGGAGATAGAAAATAATAATTAAAAGGAATTAAAGGGGGGAGTAATCGGGGAAGAAGATCCAAAAAATGAAATCATTACACTTTTACAAGATAAACTGACAGGACGCGAAATCAAGTCATGGCGTCCAGACATCCTAAATGCATGAAGGAAAAAAGGAAGGAAAGAAAGAAAGCCCAAAACAAAAATCATGCCATGTCATGTAGAAATTTCCCGCTTAAATAAGTTTAACTTGAGGTTCCATACCAGTCAGTTGTTAGATAATTTTATTCTGAAGTATATATATATATATATATATATATATATATATATATATATATATATATATATATATATATAACTACTTAATTTACTCACATAAAATTAATATACGAAAGTAGAGATTTATGCGTAAACTTTCAGTATTTACTTAAAAAGTGCTCTATACGTAGGTAGAGCTATTTAGTAATTTATAAAATATATATGGCGATTAAGCTACACTGAATATTCGGCGTTTCATCCACTCTAGGACTCCTCAGGCTTATGCGCGAATTCTGTGGCTGTTTATCGTTTTTATATGCTCCTCTTCTATTGAGATTTCAGTTGGCCAATAAACTTTCTTGTATCCTCCGCGCCCTTCTTTTTATTTTATTTTGTGAGCACAGTTATTTGCTATTTCTCTTCTACAGTTTAATAGACGTTGGGTTTCTTTTAAGTAAAGGATATCAAATTTTTCATGAAGGCATAATCTACATGGGTCGTCTAGGTGCCTGCACGTGGTAGCTTGTCTTATTATTTTCCATCTGACTACCGTGAATGTCCGCTTTCTTTGAGTTCCCAGTATTTATACGCTAGTGTTGTTTTTATACGGTGTTTTTTATTGTTGAATGTACGTTTGTTTCTATCGCATTATCGATTGTAGGAGACACATTTTTTAGATGTTATTATTATTGTAGGCATGCTAGAGTAGCTAACTACGAATAATTTGCATTGACAAACAACCACAGAATACGCGCATAAGCCTAAGGAATCCTAGAGTGGATGAAACGCCGAATATTCTGTTATAAATTTATATATAATATTATATATATATGTATATATATATATATATACATATAGATAGATAGATAGATAGATGGCGTGTAAGTATTTTTTTTAAATTGAAAAATGTAGTCTTTCTACTTTTTACACTAACAGGTTTCAGATTTGTAAAAGTTTATATATTTACCTTATACCCTTGCCTAAAGCTAGATCTAGAGTATCATGTTTTTATTTTTAAATAAATTAAACACTTTAGATAAAGCTTTATTTAAAATGTAACGTAGCGTGCGACCGCAGCCGAGATTGAACTCATTACACGAGTTTGTAATTTAATTAAAAGCTTGTCCATTGCTGAATAGTTGATGCTTCGCTAGGGCTATCAAGGGTATTTTTTATTGTGACCCCATAACTAGATGTGTTGTCTAGAGAAGTCAATTTACCCTCGAAAGAAGGATAGCCTTCGCCAGCTTCACAACCTGGTATTTACCTCGCGCTACATACAGCGCCTCGCTTTCCCAAATTGTAACCCATCTGGTACAGGCCGAGCTCGATGTTTTTTTAGCTTTCGTGATCTGGCTAGAACTGGTGTGTTAACATAATTGTGATGTACTAATTACTTAAAGGTTACGTAATGTACGTATCTGAGGAAAGAATACACTGGGTACTAAATGTGTTTTTTTTTTGTGCATTCAGTATATTCAATGCATATGCGGAAGAACTTTGGTGTCATTCAGGACATTGCTATTGAATTAATTATTATTTCATTTATAGGCATCCGAAACTTTACCTATGTATCCTACTTCTAAAATAGCATTTCATATAATATGTTTTACATGTACGAAACATCTATATTATTTTCTCTTTTATTTATGTATGTGGCCTATTACATTTTTTAACTTTCAAAATTCGAAAATATTTGTGGATTTTTAAAAATAATAGTGTTTTTAGAATGTTCATTTTTTTCGCCGTCAAACTTATATTATTTACAAATTTAAGTACATAAAGACATTGTATATATATATATATATATATATATATATATATATATATATA
Organism: Euprymna scolopes; assembly: GCF_053919585.1. NCBI lineage: Eukaryota > Metazoa > Mollusca > Cephalopoda > Sepiida > Sepiolidae > Euprymna > Euprymna scolopes. The sequence continues at coordinate 131,856,305 of NC_136487.1, read as the reverse complement.
TGATTACTTTATTATACGGAGATCGAGGTTTGTTCATATATTCTTGCAGTATTTATTTCAAAAGTGCTCGATACATAGGTAGAGCTAGGTAATAAGTTATGAAAATACATATGGCAATTAAACTACACAGAATATTCCGCGTATCAACATCATAAGAATGAGACGCGGAATATTCTGTATAGCTTAATTGCCATATATATTTTCATAAGTTACTACTATATATATATGCATATATGCATATGTATATACATATATATATGGGTGTGTGTGTGTGTATGCACAATAGGAAATTATATTAATAATAGAAAAATATATGGTGTTGTATATACATTTATTAATCAATTTGAAACAAGGGATAAAATATAGTGCGTAAGTGTTATGAATGGTCTTCATGTGTATGCATTTTGAAGCCGTCAGAAAACTACTCGCTCTCACTGTTGTTGTATACACTCTATACAAGTCCTCAACATATCTATTGCTAGACATCGAATTTGTGTCTTATTACCTAACACCTACTTTCGTTTCTGCTGAGAAGCATTACTCTTCGAAAAGCCTGCCATAAAAAGCATTCATAACCTCTACACACTATATTGCATTTCCTTGTTTCATATTAATTATTAAATCTTACAACAGTATATATTTTTCTATTATTAACATATGTTCCTATTGTATCTAAGCTCCACCTGCGTATGAGGCTTTTTTATTATATCGTAAATCCATATTTGAAAGAATTTTATGTACTTTGTAAGCATATAAATATATAATATCTTTTTAAATAAACAAACCACAGGGAACATTTTTGTAGATTGAATCATGCATGATTGAAGAAATAACACTTCCGTCTAGATGACTGTAACAAGGCAATATGATTGTATAGTTAAGACTTTTATACGTTTTAAATCTGAAACTATTTTTACATTTTTGAAAGTTGCAATTTTACTTATGTGATAATACGCAGCATAATTACTTAGTAATCCTGATATTGATATAGTACGATTAGTCTTAAAGATTAATATAGTTAAATGTATCTACAAACTTTATATAGACCGAGTCTAAGAGATTTTGGTTAGTTCTTCGACACGATTAACCGTTTTTACCTTTCAGCTATATCCTTACGTTTACACATTGCCTCGGCTTTTGAAAATAGAAAAATACAAAATCTATAGAGTAACTTATTATATATATATATATATATATATATATATATATATATATATATATATATCTTCTCTATCTATCTCTTCTTCTATTTTCTTCTTCTATTCTATCTATCTATCTTCTTCTATCTTCTTCTATTCTATATAAATAAAATGAACTCATTTTTCCCGTCGGATTTTTACCTTAATAGGGTTAAAAATCAAGATATTTCATGCAAATATAATATGCACAAACGGCAGAACAATATCTGAGGTGTGTTATAGGCTTATTATTTCTCAAATTCCTCGATAATCTTAGATTTCTATACTTTTTCTGCTGAGAAGTCACGGCCAAAATCGGTTAAGATCAATGGAAGTGGTAAAATATGTTCTCTCTAATAAATTCCTCCTCCCCCTGCCACCACTTAACACCGTTTGGGGATTGTTCACAAGGAACAGTTGAGAAGAGAACACCGGTTTGGCTTCGTAGTTCTTTCATGTGAAGTTATTTAAAATCACTAAACTAAGCTGCAGTGCTCTGTGGCGTAGTGGTTAGCGTGCTGGACAATTCACATTATATTTTCACGTTCGCGCCGACCTACCGTAGTCGTTTTTTTGTTGTTTTTTTTCCTAAACAACTGGAATGGACTTTTCTTGGTGGCCGGACTGTTAACGTTGCAGATGTTTTTTGTTTGTTTTTTTTTCACACTTTATTTTCCTACTTTTACTCATGACTCCGGGTTTGATCCTTCCTACTTACCTACCATAACATTTTTTAAAATTCCCCCCCGTCCCGGAAACAAACACTCGGGCAACGTCGGGTACCCCCGCTAGTATATATACATATATATATATATATATATATATATATATATATATTATAAAATCATGACAATTTCACATAAACAAATATGTGACCAATAATCGATAGTCTGTCCTAAAAGTAAAGCTTATCATATTTTGGAACTAAAAAAATTTCGAACTATACAAATGTACGGCGTATCATACAATGTATGGCACATCATACAATGTGTGGATTTTTGAGCTCCAGGATTTATTTTTTTATTGCACCGTTATTCTTGATGCACTTTTGTTAGAAATTATGCGTTGCATTTAGGATTCTGAAGCACGTAAAAAGGCAAGGGTGGTTTCCTTATAATATCACACTGACAAAGTATGCAACAAAACGGTGAATGTTTGGTTAAAATTACATAAGTTCATTCATTAAATACAGTTTTAGTTCATATGATAAATTCCAGAGTAATAAAAATAAGTTGGATTATATTTAAAACGCAACCTGTATATGTTTAGGACGTAACTATATACATTTATTCACGCTTTTGTGCTTTGTTAGTAAAGCAATTTGGTATGTCATTTTAATTTGTTTCTATCGCATTATTGATTGTAGGAGGCCCATTTTTTAGATATTATTATTATTGTAGGCATGCTAAAGTAACTAACTACGCATAATTTGCATTGGAACACAGTAAAATTTCTGATTTTAAGAAGAAATAATTGAATGTGAAATAACTATGGATCCTCTATATTTACTTAATTTGAGGCTTAGCCAAAAGTATAACTTAGTTTAAAAATCATGTATTGTTTCAATTTTATACAATGAAAATAATTAAAAAAATCATAAAATATGTTTCAGGTAAAAAAAAAAAATTATTTGTATCGTTAGGATTATTATTTTGTTCATGTGATTCACTACAGGTTTCGCCCGATGTAATTCCCAACTTTATTCAGGTTTATCCTGTCCCGAACAGGAATCTCCTATTCCACTTTTTTAAATCTGCACATAATTCCGAATAGAACCTTGTTTAAATCGACAAGGATATCAAGCTATTAATCTTTCATGTATGACCGAGAAAAGACCTTAACTAGTTCGGAATTTTATTATTAATGTCATTCACACTGACCAATTAATCTTAAACATATATTTTTAAGTGAATTATACATAGTAATATATCAGTTAGCCCAAGAACCTTACTAATATTTCTAGTACTCATTAGCGATATCTTAAACTACTCTTGTTTTTAAACATACACTACTACTACTTATTACGCTAATTTTTTTACGTATTTCAACATAGTCCTGGATATGTATATATATATATATATGTATATATATATATATATATATATATATATACATATATATATATATGTGTGTGTGTGTGTGTGTATGTCTCGATTTAAATGCGTACCTTATCTAATATTTATAATTAATACTTATATTATTGAACTAAATAAAGCATTTGGAATTTCCTTGCAGATTCCACAATTTGATAGAAATATTCCACTGTTCACGTGAAAATCGTTTTGCTTTACAACTATCAACGCTTTATGACAATAACATCTAACTGTATAAAAACTAAATACGGCATATGATTAAGTACTGTGGACATCTCTTAAAGAGTATCGCATCGAGAACCCTTTTCCTGATGGGATAGCTTACAAACAGGATCTTGGAATTTGGTGAGACATGTTTTTTATCCTCTCTGCTGCCCTTTTTTCGTAGAGGAGACATTGCGAGACTCTTTCTGTTTTATCGTAACTTCCGCGGCTAATATTCGACTGAGTGTCACTCTGTAAGTAATTCGCGGCTAATACCTGACTTGAATACACCATCTGTCAGCAATTCCAATTATCACAGTCACTAAAACTAAGCTAAAATTAAATGAGCAAGGTTTTTCGTAGGACAATACCACAGATCTACTTTTCAGCTGACTATAACATGCTTTTTTCAAGTCCAACGTGAACAAGTTTTTGATAAGGCTTCCTATAAAATGCATTAATGTAAGCAATTCTATCATGGTGCTCATTAATCTTTATACTTGAGTTACCACCGGGACTATTTAAACGGTGAGGGTATATTAATTGAAAAAAATAAAGATAAGATGTGTAGTTCTAATACGAACAGTAATTTGAATAATCAAGATAGGCATCGTTTTCTAATAAAAAAGGATACATTTTAAATAATTCGTGGGCATCGCAAAACTTAATTTAATTTAATTACATTTTAAATAATTGGTGAACATCGCAAAACTGTAGAAATGCGTAGAGATCCCCTTTTTTTAGTGAACACGTATCACTTTTTTGTATAGAAAAACTCGACAATCACCATAAAGTGTTCATGTAATGTTGTCACATTTTCTCTGTGGTCCAAGCGTAGTATATGTGTTAACTGTGGCAGGCAGCGCCAAGCGTTTAATTATTAACTAATCCGAGCAACAGTGAGTTGTTGAATCAATTATAATGGTTAAAAACCTAAACAATTAGATTGGTAAAATGTGAGTGACAGATGAAATGATAAAAGTCTGCAAACGGAATGTAAACTAGAAAAGTAAAGGCAGAAATTTTAGTTTTAATTACCAAATAACTATATAAAAATTTGCGTTGAGGTTTTGGACACATGATGTTGCCGTGATGATACGTAGATTTGAGTAGATTTAATCAGCTTTTATTTGAACACCGGAGAAAACGGGCGACTCATAGGGGAGATGGTCTATCTCATGACTCGGGATCGGTGTCTTCTGAGACAGCCGAGATATGAAGGCGTTGTAATCTCTGATGTTGCCGCTTGGAATCGAGAGAATAAATGTGTTTTGTTTGTCTACAGCTGTTGAAACGAACTATTTCCTCTACAACTGCTTCGATACGTCCACGTCAATCGTTTCATGTTAGAACTGTTGCATGAATGTAAAATACACACACTAGACGGCCCACTACATGATACACGATATATACAGGGTGGGCAAAAATAAGGGTCCTATCTTTAAATCTTTAAATCTTTAAAAATAGGACCCTTATTTTGGCCCACCCTGTATATATATATATATATATATATATATATATATATATATATATATATATATATATATATATATTTACCTATGGAAATATTCTTTATTCAGTTAGATTTTCATTTTTATATATGCCAATACAAATTCCAAATGGTGTAATGAAAAAAAAAGTAAGGTTTTTGCAACTTCTCTTCCAATTTTAAGATTTTTAAATCATGTCCAAAGGCATTTTATTAGCGTATTTCCTTTAGTGAACTGATTGCTGCTATTTCTTCTGACGAGTTAAGAGATAAGTAGATTCACTGATTGATATAATCATTAAGTGATTGCTTTTTTCCTAGAGAATAGATACTCTCAAAAATTGTAAATGCCAACTGAATTAAAGGAATAAATTGTAAGATGGTCAACAAGATGAGATTTGGAATATAGACTATTTTATTTATTCATTATATATTATTTATTCATTATATATATATGTGTGTGTGTGTGTGTGTGTGTGTGTGTGTGTGTGTGTGTGTGTAATGGCATAACCGATAACCGAGATATATATGCGCGAATATAAACGGACATAAATATAATATATCAACCAAAGGCTAACCGCAACGGTCATAATTTCACTTAATTTTTCTATTGACTCATGTCCAATGCAAACACATTCACCCACATCCCTTTAGTATAAAAGTATACTCTGCAACTAAAAATATTGTCCGATTGATTACAATAACGCAGCGAGCGATGAGTCAAGTCGGGGTCAGAAACTGTCAAAGATAATTTCATAACCTACAAACATTGAACCCATTTTACTTTTAAGTCTTTATTTCCAAATATATTTTCGACAATGCTAAACTGTCATAAGAATAAATGTAAATCGTGATAGATTATTGGAGTCTTAGATTACTATAAACACTTCAGATTTCTCATAGATATACATTGATACGATATACATAATTATACAATTACATTATAATCAGTAATATCGGAGAGACTCTATTTATATAAAGGTAAATATGCGTTTACGTTTATATATCTGCCTATTTATTCCTAAACTAATTAACCAAATATTATCTACTTTAGAGGACAATGGTGTCTGTAGGTTTGTATAATATTGAGTATATTTACTTTCATTTAGTTTTATGAAAATTAAATAAAATTCGTTCGTAAAAATCCGTATCCGCACAATTTTGGAGAAATATTCACAATATATATTTGTTATAAATTCTTAAATATTCCCCGTGATTTCACAATATCATTCAATGAGAGTATATTATGGGAACATTGTTCTTATTAAATAATATCATATTTTAAACTAGCAGGGGGTGGCGGATTTTCCCGAGCGTAAAATACGCTTAAAAATATTTTTGTAGTATATGGAAGGGAAAAAGATCCCGTTAGTAAGAGAAGCGAGGTAAACAGGATGGAAAATAATATATTGTAGTAAAGCAGAATGCTAGAATCGAACTTAATAGTTAAAAAGAATACATATTGCTATTTAGATGCGATGCTAGGAATGTGGGGAATTGTCCATTATATTAGAAATAACTATACACTTACTAAGATCAGAGCAGAAACACTAGGGCAATACAAATTAAGGAATGTCTTTATGTTTCTAGAAACGTGTTGAAGTAATATGTCACAGGTAAAATCCACATGAAAAACAGTCACACGTTTGAGCAGGTTTTGACGTCGGAATAAAAGATAGTTTCAATATATTCAGTTAAGTAAGGGTTTGAAATCAGTTGAGCCTTCAATCCAGTTGCGTTAACAGTTAGAGTCGGGAAGTTTAGGTAACTAGGCCTCTTTCGGAAGTGAAGCTGAATGGGAGACAAGACAATGTAGATATTTAACACGGCGTCGAATTCCCACCATTCATCACCAGCTGGTATAAATATTTTCATCTTATTTGTAAGCTTTTGCTTTCGTCATCATTTAAATCGCAAGGTAATGTGTTCTGTCTATCGTCTTTGTAAAAAAAAAAAAATTGATAATATACTCCTTCCAAAGTGTCCGTGTCCCATCACTAATAGTCTATCATTCCTCTGTGTTTAAAAGAAGTTTCTACGTCTCTCTATATAAGTCTTCTACTTTAAATATGAACTCGACAAGTAATTATCTCATCGTCATTGTTTCCGTATAGTCCGTTTTAAACGACGTCCTCTGTTATATGATGCCTGCGTTATATGACGTTATATAAATGTCTCATCCTCCGTTATGTGTCTGTTCCCCTTTTATGTACCCCTGCTATGGAACACTTTAATTTGTCCAGATGTCGTATACGTTATAATAGAGTCGTGGTTTCAAAATTAAAAGAAAGTATTTAGCTGCCATCTATTAGAATCGATGACGAAACTGTAGCATTCAAAGCTGGTGACGTTACCACTGTACCAACGTGATATCCATTTTAACTGAATAAAAATTAAAAATAAACTAAGATGAATATACAAAATGTATAACGATGTATTTTTTCCAATGGTTACCCATTTCTAAATTCTTTAAATAATTTAAAATAATGGTTACATCCCCATAAAAGAACGGTTTGTTTTATAGATCTAATCATTTGAAACCGTTGGACCCGCTCATCGACTTTTAGTTTCGGGGGAGATAGAGTTTACTTACATGTAGACAACAGACATATAACGTTTTATATATTAGATTTATTACTTTTTTATAAATTTTGATCAAGGTCAGTTTTATTCTTAGAAACATTTATATTTTAGAGTTAAAACGCTGAGGCTTATAAGAATGAAAATCGGACGAGGGTGGCATCTCACTGTTGTTATGTTCATAAAAGATGTTTAATCGAGTTCACTATTTGTACTTCACAAATAAAAGATGTAGATGTTAAACTCGCCTAGGTGCAAATGCAGATAACTTCCAATCCGCTATCTCCCAAAGAAAAAATAAAGCGAATTTTTACGCAAAATGTATATCCTAGAACATCTTATCTGTAGATTAAAATACTACAGACTGATTTCAAAGAGCTAAAACTTGATCGTATTCAAGTATGGTGTGAGTGAACACTTATCAAGTCTTCCTCCTGGATAATAACTTTATTTTAGCAATTTTCTGCCAAATCACAAACTCCATTTTAATCTCATCGTGGTGGTGTCTGTCGTCCAACAGTCGATCTCATTTATCCTACAGTTCGAAAGCTATATAAGCAATGAATGTAATGGATAATGGATAACTACATCCGTTCTATAGAACTTTAGCAATTACCTTTATTATTTTTTATATTTTTACTAGTATTTTCCAGGAAAAATATTCTTTAACAACTTCAGTACAGGGAGTTAATTAAACCTACATACCACGATTATTTTATTGATTTTTTTTTCTAATTACATCCATGTATATGTGTCTGTTTACTAATGAAAATTAGTACAGAACCAACATAACTAGAATGAGTTATCTATATGCAAATTTATCTTGGGAAGACAATAGAAGTCGTTCCGAAAGTGTATATGTCAACTAAAATAACTACGGGGTACCATACTCACTAAAAAGCAACTCTTGCATCTTATGTTAGTGAAATGTAATCATGTGTATTAAATTCTTTTTAAAAGCAAAAGTAATTTTCGACAATATTTGTTATTGCCCCCTGCTAAATGTCTGCTTGAGTTATAATGGCAATATATATTTAAAACTTTAAATACGTTTGTACGAGTCTAAGAAAATTTAAAGAATAAATAAATATATATATATATATATATATATATATATATACTTAATGTTAGAGATTATGTAATTATTTCCACAGACAAACAAGGTCGCAGCTCACAAGAGTCATGACAGGCAACGAACCGGAAGTTCAAGACTCGATCTTCTCCCTCATTTGGGCTTATCAGTTAGACAAATCTGAGTTTCGAAACCTGAGCCACTTGCATGCAAGGCGAGCGCTCTGACACCTAAGCAAAGCCGCTACACGCACATGAAAGTCTATTAACTAGCACAGATCAAGCAAAACGAGGTGAAACCCGACCATGGAAAGTACTTTCTTCGTCTCGAAAAGATATGTTGATATCCAACCAAGCTATAACTCAAGCCGATGTTTACAAATAGGAGTCATGGCTCTTGTGAGCATCGACGTTGTTTGGCTGTGGATATATATATATATATATATATATATATATATATATATATTACTTTTAACGGTTGAAAACACATATAGCATGTTTAAATTAATACACAGAATAAAATCCCATCCCCCTCTCTCGCCAGCAACTCATTAGAAGTTAAATATAAAAAAAACAAAGAGAATTAAGTTATCATGAAACAGCAAATTAAAATGTATGTATATACACACAGATATATGCATGTATATATATATATATATATATATATATATATATATATATATATATATATATATATATATATATATAATGTATGTAAAAATATTATAGAGGGGGCATGGGAGCGATTAAAATATATCTCCGAGAAAGTTCATTTACATTTTCTGTCGACAAAGAGCGAGCCTACGTAAAATAAATTAGACTGACTCCAAACCATTAAGATATTTCGAGAGTCAGCCTCGTGTAAGATTCTAAAACAATCCATTATATATGCATCAACAAATGCTGCATTTTTGATTACGTGTATGACAATGGAAGATTGCAAAGTGAAACAGTGGTTGACGAGTGACGTGCTTAGTCTAATTACTGCTGGGATATGATGGTTAATTTGAGGAGGCTCTATCCACATATACATCAGTGCAGTGGCCATTGAATTCATAAATAACATTAGTCTGTGTGATGCAGGGCAACCTATCCTTCGTTACCGGGTAAATGCAGATTTTATAATAAAACCTATAGAAGTGTAAGCCATGTTTAGTTTCAGAACAGTTTCCGATGGTTCGCTGTTCTACACAAGTCCTGAGACCTGACTGGTTTGCAGTAGACAGAGCAGTTTCCGATGGTTCGTTGTTCTACAAGTCATGGGAATTGACTGGTTTGCAGTAGACAGTTCTCGAGTTGTAATCAACAGAGCAAAAGATTCTTCCCGTGTTGAGACGGAAAAAGCATATGCGAAATTGCTACAGAAAGGTTTAATATTTATGGAACAATTCTGGTTTCTGATTGGTTGGTAGCAGATCTGGAATTAATTCGATTCGTCAGTTCCCAGCGGCATCGTTAATAAATAGAATCTCCCGACCATGCGGGGAAGTCTGATGGGGAAGGTCTCCTAGCGGCATCGGCTGCAGGGAGACATTGTAATACAGGTCAATGATTCGTCACTTGACACTCAGTCCAACAGGTGAGGGGCTGGGAACCGGATCAGCACCTGTTGGACTGAGGTACGCCGCCTGGGTAATACCTAGGATATTACGCCGCCTGGGTAATACCTAGGAGGTCCACCGTCCCAGGCCTTGCCACCGGGCTTTCCGGTGGGGCAAGTATATTGCTTGCTGCATGAGGCGCCCCGACCGGGGAATGCCGACCGGGTTACTCAGGCAATTTTTTTAAATTGCAGGAGTGCCCCTTCTTTAGGGGAGCCTTCGGGGTTCCCACTTTCCGGCTTTGTGCCACATATTGCTGATGTGGGCAGCAATTAAATATATACCCCCATTATATTCCAAAATATTGTGACATCTCCTTTTTTTATAATCGGGGAAGTGTCTTGTGTTCATTCTGCTAAAAAATAAATATATATTTTATTCAATTCTACATAACAAATTTAGAAATCATTAGGATCTTAAAATTTTAATGTACAGAGAAGAGAAATTTAAAAAATGGAACGTATTTTTACCTTAAAAAGGGGATGGGTATGTGAAAAAGAAACTATTTCTTAAATTTGATTATGCAGTTTTGTTAAAAAACGCATACATATATACATATAAATAAATGTACATATAAATAAACATACATGCAACATGTACCCGTTTAAAAAAGAGTTTTCTTTTCTTTGTTTTGGTAATTAAAACAATGCAAAGTAAATATTAGGTCATTTTTTTATAAATAAGAAAGAAATGTGCACAAAAAAAAGTTAATTATAATTTATGCGCGCCTGAAAATAAGCATGAAAAAGAGTTTGTCGAAAAGAAAATTCGCAAAGACAATGTCTGCCAAAAAATGAGGAAACAATTATTTGTCTAAAAGGAAATTTACAAAGAGAAGTTTTTAAAAAAAATGACTTAAAGAATTTTTTTACGTCTTTTGTTTTTTGTTTTTTTATTTCAGTAAAAGTTTTAGTTACGCATTACGTGTTAATACAAACAAAATGAATGCGGCTTAACGTCTTGCCCAGGACTATTTTTTAATATATAGAAATTTATATACATACTGGCCCGTGAATAAAGAAGAAAACACAATTATTGAGTCGAATTCCCCAAAAAGTTTTGAAGAAAACCGCTTTAATGTTATTCTTCTTGCGGGTTTTGTGAATACATCAGCGATATTTTGTTTGGATGATATGTAATTAAAAATAATGGCTTCCTTTTTCACCTTTTTTTATGAAATGGTATTTTCTTTCTATAGGCTTAGACCTTTGGTTGATTATCGTGTTCTGTGCTAAGACTATACTGGCTTGATTATCACAATTTATTACTACGGCGCTAAAATAGTCTTTAGGATATTTTTAAGGTAGAGTGCTTCATGAGTCCTGTGGGTGATCGCGATAAATTCTGCTTCACACGTAGAGAGAGATATAATCTATTGTTTTTTAGATTTCCATAAAAAATAGAGCCATTTTCTGATAGTTTGAAACAATATCCAGACATACTTTTTCGATCTTCGTCGTTTCCCTAATCTGAATTCGAAAATCCTTCTAATTTTAGTTTTGTTTTATTTTCTAAATACTAACTTCTGTTCTTTAGTTCCATTTAAATAACGAAGGACTTGTTTAGCTCTGTTTATATCCTTCATTGTCGGTCTTGATAATTTTTATGACAGTTTTGTTACTGTATAGCGTATGTCGGGTCTTGTCGCAGTCATTAAGTATACAAGACTGCCTATGATTTCTCGGTATATTTTATCATCTATTATTTCAGATTCGTTGTGTATATGTTTATTAATATCATTTTCGACACGTGTAGAGCGTTTTTGCACTCTCCCATTCCAAATTTTAATAATATTTTGTCAATGTATCTCGATTGATTTATTGTAATAAGTCCTTTGCTTTGAGTAAATTCTATAAAAAAACACAAACAAAAACAGGATATTTTGCCAAGATCGGTCATTTTGAATCTTTTACTTAATTTAGTCTTAACATTGGTCAACATTATCTAACAATTTGATGCGATTAAAATATCATCGATCCATAAAACCAAAATCAGTAGTGTATTGTCTTTGTGTTGGGTATATAAACAGGTGTCTGCTTCGCATTGTTTAAATTGTTGTTTAAACATATAATCGTGAAATACTGTTTTCCAACACTAAGCACTCTTCTTTAGACCGTACAATGACTTGTTAAGTCGCCACACTCTATTTTTATTTTTAATTATAAATCCCTCTGGAGGGATAATATAAATTCCACAGTCTATTGGGGCATTCAAATAAGCATTTTTACCGTCCATTTGATTGATGTTAAGGTCATATTGCGATGCGATTTGCAATGAAATTCTGATTGTCGTTAGGCTTTTGGGAGATGAAAACGGAGAAAAATATTCTATACCATAAATCTGAGAGTAACCTCTAGCAACACATCTAGTTTTGAACTGTTCAACTCCGGATGCTGTAGTCTCTTTTTGTAAAGACCCATCTTGTAGAAATAACATGGTTATCTTTTGGAGAGGTACTGTCGTATAGGTATTATTTTCGGCCAAAGCATCTATTTCTTTTTTCATTGCTATTTTCCATTCTTCACAATGTTCTGAACTAACTGCTTCGTTAAACTTTTGGCGTATTTTCCATGGTATAGCAATAGTCGATTTGATAATCTTTTATATTGACGACCATTAAAAAACATCGGGTCGTCTTCTATTTCTTTCGACTTTATCATCATCATCATCATCATGGATACTATCGTCTCCGTCGTCTTTATTGTCTTCATTTGTTTTAATAATTTGAGGAAATATAAGTTCATCCTCTTCGTATGATTGGGATATGTCTTAAAAGTTAAACGTGTCTGTGAATGTTACACATCGGATTCCGTTTATTTTATTTTTCTCTGGAAAAAATACTAAATTGGCTGGACTGTTTTTATCGTATCCAAGAAATATACCTCTATCGGTTTTAATATTTAATTTACTCTGTTTGTCTATATATGTGAGCAAGTGCAACCAAATATATGCATTCGGCTTAAATTACGTTTTTTTTTACCAGATAAAGCTTCATATTGGGTTTTAGATAATGTTTTGTTAAATCACCTGTTGCGTATATAGGCAGTCACCATAAGTGCGTACGTACATAAATTTTTGGGGAGTTTTGATTATATTAGTAGACATCTTGTCATTTCAAAATGTCTCCGCCATGCTCGTTCGCACTCCCCCGTTTGGTGTGGTGATCTAGGAGCTGATTTTTCATGCTTGATACGATGGTTAATTAGTAAAAGTTCAAAGTCTTTATTAGTGAATTCGCTGCCGCTGTCAGAGCAAATGAACTTTACTTCACCGTAGGGAACCATGTCGGCTAAAGGTGTTTTAGTTGCAAGAAGGGTATCAGATTTGTTCTGTAAAATGTAAACCATTATTAAACCTGAATGTTCTTTTACGAAATTCAACACATATCTATAATGTTCTCTGGCCATCGCTTCCACGGGATCGTTCAAGTCACAATGCACCATTGATAGGATTTTTGGGGTCTTCTTGTCTGGTATCTTGCTTTGATAGTTTGTCATTTTCCCATGCTTACAGACGTCGCAGTTGAAGTTTTTTTATGCTTGTATTTTAATTCCATCAACTACAGTCAGCAACTTTTTGATATCAGGAATATTGCAGTGTCCAAGAATTTTATGTCATGTCTGTAGATCATGGCAGGCGGTTTTCGATGGCACTGCGCTATTTAAATAATATAGTCTGCCATCTTCTAAAATGTCGGATACAGTTCCATTCGAGTACACCAGTTTTGATTTATTGGGGCTAAAGTATATATGTGCACCTTGTTAGTGGCAGCTTCTACAGAATATATATTTTGGTTAAATTTTAGAATTAGAAGACCGTATTCTAGAATACAGAAACATAATACACCTTTATTGTTCTTTAGCGAGATTTTAGCATCGGCTCTTTTGAAAACGATATCATTTACTCGACTCCCGTCAGTTAGTTCAACAAAATGATTTTGTCGCTTAAAGTTGGGGTGAACATTGATAAAATCAGATTCCTTTGTAATCACATGTGCCGTGGCACCACAAACGACAAGAAAATATTCTTGTTTGTTGTAGCGTTAAATGTACATGAAAATAAGAATGTATGTTCGCTAACGGAGCTCACCACATTTTTAATGGAGTCGCCATTTTGAGTCCTGCAGATATCATCATAAGTTTATTGGCTTCAACTGGCGTCAGACCCCTACGCGTTATAAAATGTAAGGGGTACAACACATGAAGTGTCTTGTTTAACTGTACGGATGAATGCTTAACGATATCACAGAAGGAAATTATTACACAGAACTATATATTAGGAACTGAATATATCGGTAAACGGAGAACGACTGTCTCTGTTTTCCACGTCCCACATTACGTAGAAAGGAACACAGGCGCATTTTCTTCTAAAATTTGGCGAAATAGTATCCATTTAAGTAGAATTTCACGGCATCTGCTGGTTTAGTATCCTATCAGACAAAAAACATACCTATTATTGTAGCAGACAGGAGGCCAACATGCTGGAATTGTAGTGAAATTGGTCACATCACATCAGAGTGCCCCCCCCCCCTGAAGAAACACCCTCTGAACCCCAAAACAAGAATAGTTCAGCACTTGGGAATTCAACTATCAGTAAAAGACACCAACCCCCTCCGATACAAAAAGACTAATGACGACAATCCGGATGAAATACTCAAAGGAGAGCCCTGGCAAATCGCTGTTGGTAAGAAAACTCCTGGCCGTCTGAGTCTGGAACTCATGAGATAGGAGGCTATGCTGAAAAACGATCCCGGCAAAACCAAGTATATCAAGATTGTTCAACTAAAAAAAAAAACATGATGCCCAAAGACCAACAACAGCAAAATCCCCCCTCCCCTTGTAAATCGCAACCGCTTCCCCCCAAACAAAGCTCTAAACTCTCTACCAATCCTAACACACAGTCTTCCACAAAATCATAAACTCGCTCTCCAGTCAGAATGCCCCCTCCTGTCACATCTCCTGTTCTCCACAAACTTCCCACTTTAATTCCTCTTAGTTCAATGAAAAAAAAAAACAAGTAAACCATCTTCTGTTCCCTCCACCTCCGTTCCCCCTCACATTACTCCTTCTGTGTCTCCTTCAAAACCATGCTTCAACATACACACTGCCATTGGCATCGAGAAAAGCCTCTCCCTAGACAAGAAAAACAACCTCTACCTCCCTGGAAAAGACATTTGCATAATTAATAATGCAGTTTTAAATAATCATAAACACTTTAAAGGAGTAGACATGACCAAACTAATCGAATTCAGGGAGGTAGGTGGGAAACTCATTGATATACCCACAAACTTTCCCAATGCAAAAAGAGTCCTTACAGGAATTAGGAAAAAGGAAGAAGCGAGGGACCTGTGTTCAATGCTAGAAAATAAGCAAGACTTTTAATCTTTCCCCTCCCCTCGTTGTTTTTAAAGATTCTGACATAATTTTTTTTTTTAATGTTCCATTGGGAGGGTCCCGGTTAAAATTCAAGCTTCCCTGTTTAGGATAGCAAAACTAACCTATCCTTTGCATGTTGGCGATATATCTCGTAACAGACTCATCGATACTCAGATGGGTACCTTAATCCCTCACGAGAGCCATCGGCACGCTCACGACCACGATGTTCGTTTCTGGTTCTCAACCGTAAGACACAATCATGGATCTAAAGCTTGCTAGTGTGAATCTCCGAGGGATAAGGGCCGACTCGTAAAAATGGCGCTTGATTTTGGACCTGCAGTACCTCGGAGTGGATATTTGTTGTGTGCAGGAAACCCATTTTATTCCTGGTGACCATTTTTGTGCGCTGTCTAAGACCTTTAGGGATTACTCAGCGTACTTTCATTCTTACTCAAGAGGGGTTTCCTGGCTAGTTAAAAGGTCCCTAGATGCGTCGTGTGACCCGTTCTACATGGATCCCGAGGGAAGACTATATGTTTTGAATGTTACCATAAAGGGCAGGGCATTTCGTCTTATCAGGATTTATGCGCCCAATAGCCACGTTGAGCTGGCTGCCTTTTTTCGGCGAATCGATCAGTTAATTAATATTTCTCGAACGGGAGACTGGAACGCGGTCCTGGATCCCGAGTTAGATCGATTTGGGTTACTTTCTAGCGGAACTAACAGAGATCGGGATGCTGTTTTATTTTGTCAATTTGTGGATGAGTTTGATCTTATCGACAAATTTCGAAATAAAAAGCCCCGTGACTTAGTGTGGACTTGGACAGGTAGACGCGGCTCCGGTCCAGTACAGCTCTCTAGCTATATCGACCGGTTCTTAGTTAGGCGAGTCGATATAGGAGTATTGAATTGTCCTAGTTTCCACAATATAGTTTACTCCGACCAAAGACTTGTTCGTGTACGGGTAAACTTAGATAGACCTAAGCCTAGATAAGACGGTTACTGGAAAAAATTAACACGTTGTTGTTCGATGTGGAGGGCTTCCGTGACGGGTTATTTCTAACCCTACAGCAGGAATTGACGGGGGCCATTATTGGGAAAAAGTGGTGGGTAAAAATGTAAGAAGCCATTAGGTCCTTTTCTGTCAACTTTAGCAAAAGACTCAACCTAGAGTCTACGGCAGCTACAGCGACACTAGAGTCTAGATTAGATCAGGACTGGAGGAGGGGGATAATAGTTTCGCTTGGTCCTGACCTCCAGCTGGAGAAAAATTGGTCAGAGGTTCTGAACGCGGTTCGGTCCGCAGCTGCTCTGTGGATCAGTATAAACCTTTCATTAAAGGGGAGAGCGGAGGTGTGTAATACCCACATCTATCCAATCTTTATTTATCGTCTATCAGTGCTTCCAATCCCGTCAGATACACTAGTATACTTGCAGAGGTCTCTTTTCAACTTTTTTATGTCTTGGAAAAGCCCCTATGGTCTGTCGCGATGTCTGCTATCTACGTCCGTATGAAGACGGTCTAGGTATGCCAAACGTGGAGATTCGGCTCTACACACAACGGCTCTACTACCTAGATCGAATGTGCACACAAGATAGGGAAAACGGTGGCCTCTGGATGGAGAACACCAAGAAAGCCTTTCCGGCTTTGAGAGGGGTGCATGAGTCCAAGGGTGAGGCACACAGGTTGCCCCTAGGTGAATGCCACGTCTACCGCGAATGCCGGCGCGCTTAAGTTCCTCTGAAGAGTTAAGCAATGCCTTTCCAACGCTCTGCTGTTGTTCCGAAAGGCATTATATGGGTGTTAGTGAGAGGATCCGTAAGGAATGTTATCGGTGAGGGGCTCCCTTTGACGAAGGAGCAGCTCAGCTCAATCTGGCTTTGGGTGCTGTGTCGGGATGCCTCACTAACGACGAGGCATCCTTGACCTGGCTGGTAATTCGGGATGCTCTCTGGGTCGGTAAGAGACTTCACTCAGCTGGCTTGGTGACTGCGTCTATTTGCAAATGGTGCGGCGATGAGGTTGAGACTTTATGTCACGCCTTCGTTTATTGTCGCATCGTGGTGCCGCTGATTGAGTCTTTTACAGGTCTCATGATCCGCATACTGAACACATCGTCATTAACTTTGGTTTCTATCAATGTATGTAGCAATTGGTCTTCGACAACGGATAGGCTTAGAAAATAATTGTGTTTAACCTTGCTAGCAGTGATGAGAGGTGTTATCTGGAACACACGCATGAGAGTCGTCTACGGATCCTAGGACTTCGCTCCTCTCGACCTTATACGAATCTTCCGTTATCATTTGAAGACTCGTATCAAGGCCGAGAGAGTTAGACTCTCTTCGTCAGACTTTGTGGAAAGGTGGGTGTCAGTTGTGCATGTCTGCAGTGTGAGAGGAGCAAGCATTGACTGGTATTTGGATGTACCCTAGGCAAAGAATTTTGAGACCGAAAAAGAAACGTCAGCCTTGACACTTTTTTTACGTACAAGAGCAGGTCACGCTTTTAGACTAGAGTACGACCAGTTTCTGTAGGCCTTTGTGTTCATAACCTAGCAAGTGTGTGATAGCGATCATTAGGCCCCGTTTTTAGTTTGCTCCCGATTTTTTATCCCCATTCCCCTCCCCAATATGGTGATAGATCGTTTGATTCGCCAGAGATGCGGGTTTCCTTTCGAAGTTTTCCTAAGAGGTTTTTAAAATAAAGCGTTCGGACCCGCATCGCCCTTTGGACTGACGAACCAGAGCATCTGGTACAGTTTAGCAACAGGGGGGTTCTTTGTTACTAACATTGTAAATATTTCATTTCTATTTTGTATAATAAAATTTTTATATCCCGCCCACCCCTTTTTTCTCATGGGTTTTAATTAGGTAATCATGGTATGGTTTTTCTTATGGTGATTGACGAAGGATTTATACGCTGACGGATGTATAGTATGGATGTGGTATTGTGGTGAAAGTAGAGTGAAAGTAGGACCAATTAGGTTAGATTAGTTAGTATTAGACAGCAAATACCGTCCTTCCACTCCCCCTATGTTCGGCTTTGTGCCAGATTTTTCTTATATTGTATTTTTCACTATTTATGAAAATAAATATTTACCCACATTATATTTCAAAATATTGTAACAGAACCAAAGGTAACAAAACAGAAGGGGATACCATTAGCTACAGACATTATGATCCGTATGCCCAAACAATGACCAGCATCTCCAATTCAGGGAAATTTTAAATAAACAGGAGAATTAAAAATCTAGTAGAAAAATACAATTCTCCTATAGTCTTGGCTCCCTCCAAGTGTTCTGTTTATTTTAAACTTCATTTGGAAGGGAAGAGAAAAGAGCTTTACGTAACAGGTTTCAGAGTTGTTTTAGAACCCTGTCAAGGACGGATAGAATGATCTAACAGACAAATAGTAACGTCGATAGATGCATACAATTTAATATGTTTCAAGTAATTTAATGGAAACATTAAATGTTCTTTCGAGTTACGGATTACAATTTTAAAATAACGTCCTTTAGAATAAAACAGACTTGTTGCGATAGAATTATATGAGGAACCAAGTCGTGAACTTAGTCTCATATAGGGTATGTAATCGAAATCTTGTGTCTGCGTTAGTTACATACATGCTAAGCAGCAAAGAAGTTATCATTCTTTATCTTATATGCTATATATAGAAATGTCCAGACGAAATAGATATATATGTAAAAATTGCAAACAGACACTTGAAAATGTTGTGATTAAGGCTGATATAATGCACTCTCATGAATTAGACTGTTTATGCGATATAGGCAATACATCAATAATAGACGACGTTGTTAATTTACCCATAATAATTCATTATGTAAATTTAAAAAAAAAGAAAAAAAAACGGTACCTAATCTCTCGGGTTTTCTAATAAAGTATTTATACATATAAATAATATTGTCGATTTGGTTTCTTTGTCAACCATAAAACCGTTAGAAAATAATGTGGAACCCTTTTCAAATTTACTTCCATTAATTGTCAGTCAGGAGGATATCTGACATTCACTATACAACTACTGAGATACATTCTCGTTGAACTACTAATTAATTAGCATTGATGGAGATAAGACGTATGGTTATGTACACAAAATGTATAGTTTGGAAAAATCTAACGGATACGATTATATCAGAGACCCGGGAACTGTTAGTGCGATAAATTCCGTGAAACTTCAAGGAAATAAACCTGCAAATATATATGATTAAGTATATAGCTAGCTACTTACACCAGTACAATATGTTGTATGTTTCTTCTTTAATAACAGTGTACGTTACGCTGTGGAAAAGGCCAATAACAATTTTAGAAGACCAAACTACTTCTAAAATGGTAAAATCCTCTATAAGTGATATTAAAAAGGAGAGTGTAGCAATTTACGAGGTTAATCTAATCTGTGATGGCTAATAGAAAAAAAAACTGGACTGGATTCTTGGCAACAATCTTCACTCTTACACTCAACTCAACTCATTCCCGATCTCTTCACTGCCTGCTTTATATCGTCTCATTCACGCCAATTAATACGCGATCGAACCTGATTATTTGTCGCCTCTCTGTCTCCCGATGGTCGGGTTTCGAGTTCGCACATGCAACCCTTAGCATTCCGCTTTCATGACTGCAGTTGAGCCAAAATTTTCCCTACATGGTGTAGACTCGTTTACGAATAACATTATACTAATAATAACAATATATTGTAATTGTTGGGAAGGTATAAGAAATGAACTCGTAATAATTCCATAGTGCAACAGTTCATTACCAAAGAAAAGTGTCAGCGAAATGTAACGTAAAATTTGGAATATTCAGAATAAACAAAGTAAATAAAAATATATGGGCCGTAAAGAGGTGCTAGACTGAAGGTGTACATAACAATGTGAGTTTATTATTTGTAATGTAATTATGTAGTACAATAATGCCGTCATTTGTATTTAATAATTTAAAAAAATTCGGGTTAGTCCTCTCTGTTTAAAATACAATATATACTATCCCCATAAAAATAATAATTAGCTAATATTCCGTTAGTGTTATTGGTGTGTTTCAGTACAAAATATCTGTTGGCTCTCATGAAAAATATTAGCTTTATAAAAATCATTTATTACTTAAATACATATCTCATAGCGTGTAATTCCCACGGGTTCTGTTAGTAACCCTGTTTTATTATCATTCACGGTTGTAGTCGTAGTGGCTTCCTTTAGTCTCAGACTATGGATACTCACTGCAATGGTACCTACTTACAATGCCTCCCCACGGGGCAGAGTTTGACACCAAGGTCGTTTTTTTACGTGGAGAAAAGGTACAAAAATAAAAATTGTCTCAGTCGTGATGGATTTCTCCTCCATCGAAAGAGAGAGAGAAATGGAAGTGCCGCATCTGAAGAACAGATACTAAACTTTGATTTGGGCCAAAAGACCAAGGTGAAATTTTTGTAGCAAGAGTTGCGCAATCACCAACCTCTCCTGAGTCAACATTGCTGCATACTAGTGCAGACTGGAGGTACATGACTACTAAAAACAATGTTAAAAACAGCGGAGAACACATATAGCGCCTAGAATTCAACAATGGTCACCCATCTGGTACTAGCCAGGCCCAAGGTTGCTTAACTTCGGTGATTGGCGAGAACCGGTGTGTCAACGATATTATACCGCATGTATCATTCATATGTTTTATATACAGTACATAAGCCTATATCATGTATGGATCCTTCTATATAATACATAACCACAATATATCATTCATATATCCTTATATACAGTATATGACTGCCATATATCATGCACATATGCTATTATATAATAATTTACTTCCATATATCATTTATATATCTTTATATACAATACATAACTACAATATATCATTCATATATCCTTATATACAAAACATAACTACCATTTCCCATTGATATATCTCAATATGTATAGTACATAACGGTCATTTCTCAGTCATATATCCTGATATATAGAACATAACTTCCATTTAAGATTCATAAATCCCAATATATAATACATAACTAATATATATATATACATATATATATATATATATATATATCAAATATCCTTATACAGAGTAAATAACTACCATATATCATTCATATATCCTTATATACAGTATATAACAACAATGTATTATTCATATATCCTTATATAATAGATAACTACCATATACCATTAATATATGCTTATATATGGAATATAACTGCCATATATTATTGATATAACCTTATATACAGTACATAAGTACAACATAACATTCATATATTCCTTATATACAATACAAAACCACAATATATCATTAATATATTTTCATATATAATAAATAATGACAATTTTTAATTCATATATCCTTATATATAGTATATAACTACCATTTATCATTCACATATCCTTATATACAGAAAATAACTACAATATATATTTCATATATACTTATATATAGTACATAACTACCATGTATCTTTCATATATCCTTACATACAGTAAATGACTACAATATATCATTCATATATCTTTATATAGTGTAAATAACTGCAATAGTTCATGCATATATTCTTATATATAGTACAAAACTACAAGAACTCATACATATATCTTATATACAGTACATAACTACCATATACCATTCATATAAACTTATATATAGTACATAACTAGAAAATATCATTCATATATCCCTATATGTAGTACATGACTAAAATATATTTTATATACTTATATATTGTAGATAACTACAAAATATCATTCACATATTCTTATATACAATACATAACTACAATTTCTTATTCATATATCTTTATTTACAGTAAATACCTACCATACGCCATTCATATATCCTTATGTACAATACATTACTAAGATATATCATTCATGTATCCTTATAGGTATTATATAACTACCGTATGTCATTCATATATCCTTATGTACATTAAATAACTACTATATATCAGACATATATACTTATATATAATACCTTACTACCATATATCATTATACATATCCTAATAATTTGTACCTAAGTAAAATTTCTCATTCATATATTCTTATATACAGTAAATAACTACCATCTACATTCATATATCCTTATATACAGTAAATAACTACGAGACAAAAAAGTCCTTTTAATGATATAATGGTTCTGTTTGTTTAATTTAACCTATCAGTGCGAAAACTTTTCGCAAAATGTTTAGTGGATCTTACTCGACATGGTGCGAAATAGAAAAGAAATATTTTTACCTAAAATAGAAACACCTGCTGGAATAGAATATGCAATTCTATTAAATGGTAATTGAAATGCTGCTTGAAATTATAAGGCATAACTAAAATATTGCTTGAAGTTAAAACAAGTAGAAAACGAAACAAATTTAGACACCTTTGCAGGTGCTCGTCACGTTATAGTTTATGATAAATCTTAGATTTACAAAGAAGACAGCGGCGAAGTGGTTTGTAAGTAAGCATGTGTTAGTATCACGTGGATTATTAATATTACTGTTGTAATTATAGATGTTATTTGTAGAAGTTTTGCAGATGTACTTGCCGAACTCTTTAATGATTCTCTCGAACATAAATTTTCATGTAATTTCTAACCTAGCCTTAACACGTTATTTAAGGAAATGGTATAGTTTCCTCTTGCCCTGAGCATCCGTTACGAAGTTACAGGCTTAAGTATTTTGCAATTGTATTTTTAATATTGGTCGCACCGATGATGGATTTTTCAATATGATAAATATGTAATTTAAGACTGCCCATGACTTAGTACGCAATCTACTACAAAAGTGCGCTATGTAGGAATATAGTGTACATATATCGAGCATTGCATATATTACACTGTTTTATATTTAGTTTCATTCTACTTATTGCTATATACTAAATTATTACGACGGATTGCTATATATATATATATATATATATATATATATATATATATATATATATATATATATATATGTCTGTGTGTCTGTGAGAAGACAATATTGTTTTCGCCTCAATCTAATATATATGTATATATATATATATGTGTGTGTCTGTATACATATACATATATACAAGAGATCTATATATCTATAAAAGTGAAAGTGTCTGTCCGTCTGTCTTTGTACATTTTCCTACACAACAATTCTTTCAATTTCCAGTTTACAGACTCGGAATTATATATAAAGGGTATTGCCATTTGGGAAAATCTTTGTAATCGGTTTTTGGCCAGAAATGTGGCTGTTAAGGGGTGAAAGTTCAACGATTTGACCTTTGAAAACACTACCAAACTCCTCCGCCACATTTGGGTATAAACAATTGCAATTTTAGAAATAGGTTCCGTGGACACGGATCTTCATTAATAACTTGATTTAAGCTCCAAATAGTAAATGTTGAGGGGTCATAATAGGGGTCAAAGTTAAAAAAATTGACCTCTGCGGTCTCTACCAAATTGCTTAAAAAATTTCTGGTCCAAACATATTTAAATTTTACATAAATTGCATTCAGAGATAGGGAAAGTTTTAATCGGTTTGGGTCGAAACTTTGAGCTACCAATATATAAATGTATGTAAGTATGTTTGCATGTCTGCCTAAAACTTTCGATATTTTCACAAGATCATTATGGTTTTGAAGCTCGATCCTTTAGACGACAAATCCCGACAAACATTCTTTTTTTAACCCTCAACTGGGCAGTTCTACAGGGAAGGGTCGTTTTTTTTCCACCGATATTTTCGGAAGTCATCCTCTCTTTTCGATTGTCTAGACTTAATTTTCACCTACGTCACTTCCGGTTTTGTCAGTTTTTTTCCCGTTCATTTCCTCTTTCGCGGCACGGATTCGAGCCTGCCTTCCTACTACCAATACACCTCCAAACACCCGGGAAACGCGGGGCACACATGCTATTACATATATTGATGTGTCGTAGAAATAACAGTGAAAATAAGAACAATCAAGTCGAGGTTCGGTTAAGGAACAAGTGTATTAACAATAATGTACAAAGATAGGAAAGCGTGTATATCTGCTGGGCACTCGGCTAGCAGTTGAAGTGCAGTCGTGTCGCTCTCACCGGTGTTGGAATTACTAGCGTTATTTATAGTGTTAATCAGTATAAATTTCTCTGTTCAAGGAAGGCCGGTATAATACTACTTTTGAAAATATCCCATCTGGGATTAATAACGTTTTTGTTTTGGTTTCACCCTAATCAATTGATTTCTGTTTTCTATTTGATCGTCTGTTCTCCGGGGTTGTCTCTAGTATGGGCGCCTGAAAAGTATAAAACACTATGTCCATGATGTCCTCCTCGGGCGATCTGGTAACCTCACTGTTCGAGTATCTTTTCCGAATTTGGTTAGTCTCACGTTTGTGAACGAAGTCTGGTCCTTTAATCATGTAGACATTGTTGCTTATTTGTTTCTCAACGATGCCGGATTCCTAGAAAATCTTCTTATTTTTGTGAATCCTGTAGAAGTCTCTTTCGCCAACTTTACACAGTTTTTATATCATTTTTTTTTTTAGTTTTGTTTGGCCTATGCTGGTTTGGTAACAACTTTTGAAAAATCGATCTAACCTTGCGTCCGAACATAACATCAGCAGGTATCTTCGACATTTCGATGTTTGCTTCGAAGTGACTCTGTATACTTGTAAAAACTATTGGATTGACTTATACGTCGGCGACTCACTAGCTTTTTTCAGAGCTCTCTTGAATGTGTCAACGAATTTCTCTGCCCCTCCATTACTTCTTGGGTGGTATGGCGGAATGGTTATATGATCGATTAGATGGTCCTCGCAAAAATGTTGGTAGACGTAATTGCGTTCCATTGTCTATAACAATGCAGTCTACTACTCCAAACCTAGCGAATAGTTCATACAAGAAAGTGATTGTTACCTCGGATGTGTGATTCTTACATTTTAATACTCCCGGCCATTTAGGCTGTCTATAACAATGAGATAGTAGAAACCATCTAGCGGTCCTGCAAAATCTATATGAATCGTAGACCAAAGTCGGTCCGGTTTTGCCCACGATCTGAATTGAGTCGGAGGAGCTTTCATATCTAATGCGCATCCTCTATACTCCCTGATTTTTCCTTCTATATCCTTATCCGTGTTTGGCCAATAAACGAAATAGCGTATAAGGCTTTTCTTTCTTGATATACCTGGATGTCCTACATGGAATTCCATCAGTATTCTTTTCTGCAATTTCGCGGAATTACGACCCTGTCGCTATATAACAGGACGTTATCGCAAATTGAATAAATTTCTTCATCTAGTTCGTTATTGTTGATCCTTTCTTTCGTGCGTATAATAAATTCGTCCACTTCTGCCTTACTCTTAATCTCATCAAGCGTACTGGAAGTTTTCTTATTGTGTCACATAACGCATTTTTTACTTCAACTTTCGCTTCAATGGCTGCTATCACCATATCCTCAAATGGTTCTGTCTGCTTAAGTATTAACCTCGATAACCCGTCTGAATGACCAAATATTTTAGATGGTACATACTCCATTTGAAAATTGTAATTCAGATGTTTGGTACTCCATCTTTGGAGTCGATTCCCCGTATATTGTGTAGTCCCTTTTTCGATCCGAAAATCGTTAATAATGGTTTTAGGGTCCGTTTGTAACAGAAATTGCCTAACGTGCAGGAAACGATGGAATTTCTTTACCGCGAATATAATGCTTAGCGCCTCTTTTTCAATTTGTGAGTAGTTCTTTTCGGCTGGCAAAAGTGATCGGGATGAATGTGCTATGGGTTTCACTTTTCCATCATCCATGATCCTTTGCCATAGGAGCTGGCAGCGCTTGCAACTATCATTTCACGCTTGAGATTATAAGGTGCCAGAAACAAGTCAAACGCCAAAGTCTCTTTCATTTCCCGAAATGCTTCTTCGCACTCTTGCGTCCAGACCCCTTTTTGCAATTTATTTAAATGCGACCTTAGTTTATGCACATTTTGCACAAATACATTGTAATAATTTGCTAAACCTCAGAAACTATGTAAAGACCCAATATTTTCTGGAGCAGGCATATTCTTTATTGCACTCGATCTATCTAGATCCGGCCGTCTTCCATGTTTATCGATGATTTGCCACAAGCATTTTATTTTCTCCATGAAAAATATACAGTTTTCCTGCATCCTTTGTATTACTTGGTTTACATGAGCATTGTGTTGTTTTTTGCTAGCGCTTTTCATTAACACATCGCCCAGATACTGCGGAATCCAACCCATTTAACATAATGTCCATAATTTGCTGAAAAATCGCAGGGGCAAATTTGACCCCAAAAGAAGTCTGTTTAGCTTGTACAATCTCATATGGGTATTAATACATAGCAGCTTTGAACACTCCTCATCGACTGGAACTTGCAAGTACACGTAACTGAGGTCGATTTTAGAAAAATATTTCCCTTCACTCAGTTTCGTAAATATCTCTTCAGGGCGCGGAAGAGGATAATGCTGATCTTGTTATTACCTGTACTAGCCTGTTGCGAAGTCGGCGCAAACTCGACTCTCCTTACTCTTCTTTCTGATGTAAACCGTTGGTGCAGCCCACTCACTGTGATCAATTTTTCTGATGACATCCATGTTTTCGAGTCTTTCTAATTCACCGTCTATCTGTTTTATAGCGGCGTATGGAACATTTCTCTTCCTTCTGAACACTTGCTGTTCATTTACTTTTACGTCAAATTTTGCTACCGTTTTTGTACACCTTCCCAAACCGCCTAAAAGTACCTCTGGAAAATTCTCTTTTAACTCCCTGTTAAGTGTTTCTGCCTTCACATTCGAATTTTCAACTTTTTGGCAAAATGTGCTTAAAGGCAGTTCCCATAGTCTAAACTTCTCGAACAGATCAGTTTCAAAGAGGTGTTTTATTTTCGCATGACAAACATTGTTGCTTTTTCCGCACTGTTCTGCAGCAAAATATTCAGCAATAATTCTCCTTCGAAGGTAATTTTTTCGCCATTGATTTTTCTCGCCGTTTTATGTGATTTAATCAGTGGGTCCCCCAAGCCTCTTCCCTGTCAGTACATTAATAATGGAAATGTCAGACTCACTAGCAAGCTGTAGTCTTGCTTTCTTTTTAAGCATTTTGGCCTGTGCATATTTCCGGATATTTTTTTCTTCAGGTTCAATTTTCGTAAGTTTAATGGACGTCTTTCTCTCTACCATATTTTTCTACAATGCGATGCTTTATGCCCTTTCTGATGGCAGTTGTCACATTGTTTGAATTTGTAACAACACTCATTGTACCAATGTTTATTTGCACACCCCCAGCGTTGCCCAGGTGTATATTTTCCCTGTTTCTTTCTTTGTTTATTTTTTGAAGTCGAATTTTTCTTTTGATGGATCGTTTTAATATGCGACACTTCGCTTTCCTCTATATCACGACTGTGTTGTTTCAACGCAATAAACCGTTCACAGTATACCGCTATGTTTTGTAGTTTTAAAATCGGTTCATTTTCGAGTTTGTTTCAAACACGGCGCCTGATTTCAGCATCTTTATTTAAGACCAGCCCCTGCACAAATATTAAACATTTAAAATTATCTGATCATAATTCGTCCACTATACTTGCATAAGTAGTGTAGTCGTCTTCCTCTCTTCTAGTAACATTCATACATTTATATTGCCTATGGAAAAGTGACGTTTTTGCAGAAAACAGTAACGTAAGAAGCGTAACTGTTTCTTGGAAGCTCAACTCACTGATCTTTTTGGGGAGAATAAAATTCCGAACTTTGTATGCTCGGCTGTTCGCAATTTGCTTAGCAAAGGCCTAATATTTTTCGCGTCTGACCAGGTACTGCAATCCGATATAAAAATATCCTCATATCGTCTATAATACTGAACGAAAGTGACATAATCTTCTAGATTATAATTGCAATTTTCGATAGCGGTCCACACAGATGTTCAAGAAAATGCGTTATGAGTATCGTCCGCTTTATTAACTGTGTCACTTCGAAAATTTTTCTTTGTTCCTCCTGTGTTTTCATCAATATTTCCTCGAAGCGTTTCTGTTGTTTAAGCATTTTTTCTTCAAAGGCTTGTTTAAATCTCTCTTCTCTTTCTACTTGTTGAATTTGCTGCTTTTGCAACGCGAGATTTTGCTCTGCCTGGAATTGGAACAGTTCCAACAGTGAATCCTCGAATTTCGCATCCATCATACGAACTCAATTTACAATTTACGCTTATATTAAGTAAATATTCCTTAGTGAAAGAAAAATCAACCAATTTTTCTTTCCAAATTCTTTAGTTTGAAGAACAGCAGTTTAGCAATCCTTTTGTAACTTACTTTGTTGAACGCTATATTTCTAGTCTTGCTAGAAACAATCCAGCGAAATTACATTTGTTTAACTATTTTTTTTTTTGCACACGTCATTACGTAGCAAAAATAAAATCCGCCGCTTTAATTATCCGACACATTCGTATGGGAAACTTTTAGTGTTTTTGTTTACCCTCTTTGTCTTTTGTAAAAAATGACTTGATTTTTACCGTGTTCACTAAGCACAAATGACGTACTCAAATAATTATTTTTCACGATCTGTCTTTTTTTCTTTTGACAAAGTCAATCGAGGGACATAGTTGCTGATTCTCTGTTTTTCAATGTTACTTTTTATGAGAAGGTCAAAGGACGCCAAATCAAGAAGCTCACAAAGCTCAAAGACCAGAGGATTGTAACATCAAAACACCGCTCACCTGTGGAAGCGGTCATCAACCTCAGCAGCCGCCAACTGAGTCACTCAGAGGAAGCAGTACTAAATAAAGGTCTCAACTTCGCAACAACAACCAAACGCGTTCCATTCTTAGATATCATAACACACATGGAAGATATAGCCCTGAGAATCCCATCCACCCAAGGTGATGAAATAAGATGGAAAGTGAGACAAGTACTCGAGAAAGCCAAGCCTCCTAAATCAAACATCTCTCGGGAAGATAGGCTGGCTATAAGAAACCTACAGGGTGACAGCAGTATAATAATTCTGCCAGCAGACAAAGGCAATGCTACTGTGGTGATGGACATGTCGGAATACTCTGAAAAAATGGCAGGCCTAATCGCAGATGGTAGCTACGGTAAAATAAAGAAGGACCCAACTTTGAAAACCGAAAGAAAGCTGTTACAAATCCTTACGAAAAACAAGGAACACATCGCTCCGATGAGATATAGACAGCTGGTCCAGCATTACAGTAAGCTACCACATATGTACGGTCTCCCCAAGATACACAAATACGGTATTCCACTCAGACCCATAGTGAGCTGCCGAGGCTCAGCATGCCACCCACTGAGCAGGTACCTTGTGGATATAATAAACCCATTAGCAGGCAAGTCAGCAACACATGTAAAGAATTCTGCCCACTTCACAGAACTGATCAAGGGAGCACCCATCAGTACAAACCAAATGGTAAGCCTAGATGTGGTTAGCCTGTTCACTAAAGTCCCAACTAGTGAGGCACTAGCAGTAATTCAAGACAAACTAGCTGCGGACCTCTCCATAGAAGAGCGCACATGTGTACCATTGCCAAACTTAATGGAAATGCTGACATTCTGCATAGAAACAACCTACTTCAGAATGGGTACTGACCTATATCGACAAGAGGAGGGACTAGCTATGGGCTCGCCATTATCACCAGTGATGGCGAACATATACATGGAATACTTCGAAGACATGGCCTTAGGTTCAGCTCCCTTAAAGCCCACCATGTGGCTAAGATACGTTGATGACACCTTCATACTCTGGCCCCATCAGGAAGACATTCAGGCTCTCCTAGATCATGTGAACTCAATAAGACCATCGATACAGTTCACAATGGAGAAAGAAAAAGATAACCAACTGGCCTTCCTTGATATACTCATATCACGCACAGAGCATGGGTTTAAGACATCCGTATATCGCAAGCCTACCTTCACCGGACAATACCTAAACTTCAACTCCCATCACCCATACAGTATCAAACATGGAATCGCACGCTGCTTACAACATCGAGCAGAGACAATAAGTAGCGACACCATTACATACCACCAAGAAATGGTCAGGTTGAAGAATACCCTCCGTCGTAACAACTACCCCGATAACATACTATCCACCAGACGTGTTAATAGTATAAGAGAGGAGAATGAAACCCAAAAACCTCCAACGGTCTGCCTACCATACATACGAGGCATCTCCGAAAAGATTCAGAGAATATGTGCCCCCTACAACATCAGGACGGTATTCAAAAGCGAGTCAACACTCAGACGACACCTGGTACGAGTGAAGCCCCGCACGGATGAGAATATGACCAAAAACTGCATATACTCCATCCCATGCAGTTGCAAAAAGGTTTACAAGGGTGAAACATGCCGCCCCCTTAAAGTACGGGTGGAAGAACACCGAAAAGCGGTAACTAAAGGGGAGACGGAAAAATCGGGTATAGCCAACCATGTCTGGATGGAGAGGGGGGATCATCGCCCCCTATGGGATGAAGTAAAAATAATAAACAGAGAGACCCACTGGAAAGTGAGAAAACTTAAAGAAACAGCTCACATGCTCGGACATAACCTACTGAGCAAACCAAGCATAGAGCTGAATGCAATTTGGACACCTCTGATAGAGAGAGAAAACCTTGAATAACAACATAGGTTTAACATTAACAAAAACCAACTAAGAATTGTCCTAGTGACATATGGCCGAGTGGTCCTAGACGTTGTATCAAAGTTTACAGTTACCCAATGGTCCTGAGTTCAATCCTGAACGAAGGCAGTGAAAAAAAAGTAACATTGAAAAACAGAGAATCAGCAACTATGTCCCAAAGCCTAGCTGGAGTCCGAACACGGTACCCCCGTAATAATAATAAAGGGTTGGGTTCGAGACTCCTAACAAACCGTTCACCTGACGAAGGCCGGAGGGCAAAACGGCCGAAACGTTGTGACAATAACAACCAAGATGAGGAAGTCAGTCCGACAAACTCAATCAATGAAAACAACTCATCTCAAAAATACAGACAATTACTAAAGTCAATCGAGTTTTTTTCCAAATCCCAGATGTTATCGAAATAACGATAAGCTTACACGGTTTTTGCTAGTTGGTTTTGGACATTAAACCTTGCAGAAGAAAATTCTTACCGTAGGAAAAATGGCTTCTGGTGAAGAAAAAATGAACACTTTTTCCTTTCTAAAACACTTTGTAAGTGTGTTCAATTATTAAATAATTGCCAACATTCGGATTTTTCGCTGTAGATTTTGTTAGCAATTTCTTTCCCGTCGGCAAATTACTATTGTAATACTGAATTCGCTGTTAACCATTGTGTATCCAAATATCAGTTGAAGTGACGAAGGTGTTCTGCCGTAAAGATTTTACGAATCTTTATTCCAATCACTTTTATTGACTCTCTGCAGTGACGGACGTTTCGATTCCTTGTCGCCAATCTGTTGCGTCGAGGTTCGGTTAAGGAACAAGTACATTAACAATAATGTACAAAGATAGGAAAGCGGGTATATCTGTTTGGGCACTCGGCAACAGGTGAAGTGCAGTCGCATCTCTCACCGGTGTTCGAATTACTAGCGCTATTTATAGTGCTAATCGGTGTAAATTCCTCTGTTCAAGGAAGGCCGGTATAAACTATATATATATATATATATATATATATATATATATATATATATATATATATATATATGAGAACATGTCTCCGTGTGTGTGTGTGTGTGTGTGTCTGTGTCTGTGTACAGTTCCTTAATAAATAACTCTGTCAATTTTCTATCTAGAGAATCAAAATTTTATATAATGGGTATTGAGATTTGAAAAATCCGTTTGATCGTTTCTTCGCCAGTAATTTGGCTGTTAATGGGTCAAAGTTCAACGAGTTTACCTTTGAGAACCCTACTAAACTCCTTCGCCATTCTTGGGTCTAAACACTTCAAAATTCAAATATAGGTTACTTGGACATAGATGTAACTCTATAATTCAATTAGACTCCAAAACAATAAATGCTATGGGTCATAATTGGGACCCAAATTTTAAAAACATTTACCTCTGCGATCTCTACCAAATTGCTCAGCCAGTTTCTGCTCTAAACATTTGAAATTTTACATAAAATGTATCCAGGCAAAGGGTAAACTTATTACACTTTTTTTTTTGCTAAAAATATTGCTTCCAAGGGCTCAAAGTTAAAAAGATTTTACCTTTGGTTTCTCTAGCAAACAATTGAGCTAATTTTAGGTCTAACAGTTTGAAACCTTGCATAAAGAGTATTCAGACATGCAGCAAACGTTTTCTTACTTTTTGGGCGTGAATTTGCTTGGCAAGAAGTCAAACTTTACAGAGTTGACCTTTGCAGACTGTACCCATCTTTTCAGTCAATATTGCGTCTAACCGTTTGAAATTTAAGATCTAGGTTACTTCGGCGTGTAATATGTTAATTTAATTTACGCCCAAAACAATAAATGTTAAGGGGCTAAAATTGAGGTCAAATTTTAAAAAGAATCGACGTCTTATGTCTCTTCCAACTTTTCTCTATGGTAGTTAAGGAAGCATATTATACAGAAAGACATTACCGTACATATTCATATTTTTTTTTTATAAATACACTAGCATTTCAGCCCGGCGTTTTCCGGGTGTTTGGGTGTTTGTGTTTAGCAAAAAAAAAGTAGAAGTAGAAAGGCAGGATCGAACTCGTACCGTGAAGGACGAAAAGAACAAGGAAAAAACCCTAACGTCTTTGTCGTTACAACTACCGCCAAACCGGAAGTGACGTAGGTTTTAATTAAGGCAAGACAATAGAAGGAGAGGATGACTTTAAAAAATATCGGCGAAAAAAGCACCTCCCTGTAAAAAAAAGTGCGTAGTTGAAGGTGAAGATATTAATGATTTTAGTCAATTTTTTGATATGTCCTCTTAAAGGTCGAACTTCAAAACGATACTGATTTTGAAATATCCGTCGCCTCGTTTATAACTAAAAATTATCGACCCAAACATATTAAAAAGCTTGCCCTATTTCTGAATACCCTTTATGTAAGATTTCAAATGTTTAGACCAAAAAGTGTCTGAGTAATTTGGTAGAAACCACAGAGGTTAATTTTTAAAACTTTGACCCCTATTATGACCCCTTAACATTTACTGTGTTAGGTTCGATTCAACTTAGTACGTTAGATCCATGCCCAAGGAACCTATATCTAAAATTTCAAGTGTTTAAACACAAAATTATCGGAGGAGTTTGGTAGAGTTCTCAAAAGTCAAATCGTTTAACTTAGGACCGATTAACTGCCGAATTTCTGGCTGCAAACGGATCACAAAGATTTTCCGAAATCTCAGTACAGTGTATATCAAATTTCGAGTCTATAGACTGAAAATTGGCAGAGTTATTGCGTAGGGAAATGTACATAGACACACAGGCACACACCCATACGCGTTTACTTTTATAGATAGATAGATAGATAGATCGATAGATAAAACAAAAATATATACGTATACATAAATATATATGGAAACAATTTTGTGTTTACTGTAAACTTTTTACGAACATATTATGCAAGTATAAATCATGTAGAATATCTGCATGAATATAATTACACGCAATAGTTTACTAAAGATAATCATCCCATGAGAAAACCGAAAAAAACTGATAAGGAATAATTAAAATGAATGTTTAAAAGAATGTGCAAATTAATTAAATCTTTTGCTAGTGAATGTAATCTCACACCCCACATATACGAACCTTTTATTTACTTTTTAAATAAATAAAAAAGAGGGTTTTTAATATGAATGTGAATGCACACAAGAGAAAAACGAATTTCGAGGAGTATAGATAGATATGCACATAAAATTATTAGTAGATAGGGACGGAGCAAAATGTGTGTGTGTGTGTACATTTCCCTACCAAATAATCCTGTCAATTTTCATCTACAAACTCGAGATTTTACATGAAGTGTATTGAGATTTGGGAAAATATTCCTTATCAGTTTTCGGCCAGAATTTTGGCTGTCATGGGGCCAAAGTTCCACGCTTTGCCCTTTGACAACTCTACCAAACCCCTCCGCCAAGTTTGGGTCTAAACACTCGAAATTTGAAATGTAGGTTTCTTTTATATGGAAAAATGTATTTAATTTGATTTAACCTCCCCTCACCAAATGTTTAAGGATCATAATTCGATTCAAAATTTAAAAAGAATGACCTCTGTGGTGTCTACCAAATTACTTAGTCAATTTCTGGTCTAAACATTTGAAATTTTACAAAAAGGGTATTCAGAGATATGGCAAGATTTTCAATCGGTTTGGGTGGAAAATTTGAGCTGGCAAGGGGTCAAAGTCCAAAAGATGTTACCTTTGCGGTGTCTAATAAACTGCTCAGCCAATTTTAGGTCTGAACATATGAAATTTATACATAGTGGGTATTCAGACATGCGAAAAACATTTTAATCAGTGTTGGGGCAGAAATGTTGCTGGAAAGATTTCAAAGTTTAAACAGTTGGCCTTTTCAGATTCTACAAAATTATCTGCCAATTTTGGGCATAAACACTTGAAATTAAAGACGTAGGTAACCTGGATGTGCGTAAAACTATGTATTTTGATTTAAGACAAAAATAAAAATGTAATGGGGTCAAAATTGGAGCCCAAGTTATAAAGCATTACATTTCCGGTATCTACGAAATTACTCAGACAAACTGTGGTCTAAACATTTGAAATCTTACAGAAAGTGTATTCACACGTAGGGCAAGTTCTGAGCAGAAAGTCGGGCCCGAGCAAAAACGCGATGAACTGCTAGTATATATATATATATATATATATATATATATATATATATATATATATATATATATATATATATATATGACCGGTAACTTAATACATTAATTATAACAATTGCTTCTATATTGTATAAATAAAAAGTTGCGAAATTTCGTGAAGGTTTCCCGAGTTCAGCAGGATGATTCCCGAGTTCGACAATATACAACTAAAAAAGATCGCAGCTTACACCGGCTTAAAAGTAACAGCGAGGATTATATCAGTTGTCCTTATAAGTTATGATAATGAAA
This sequence comes from Euprymna scolopes, assembly GCF_053919585.1. Lineage (NCBI taxonomy): Eukaryota > Metazoa > Mollusca > Cephalopoda > Sepiida > Sepiolidae > Euprymna > Euprymna scolopes. Next base: position 131,820,740 of record NC_136487.1, on the reverse strand, counting down.
TACAAGTTATAAATATAAATGCTTGTTGTTAAAAGTCGAATTCCGTTATCAGCATCGATTGATTGGCATAACGTGCAGTCTCTTTTATTTACATTTACACGAGTCTCTTCGAAAAATGGAAAAATCCCGTAGCTTTTACATAGATCTGATTCATTCACTTTTTTATTTTATTTTATTGAAACAACTATTGTAGAAAACGTTTAACTCCACCAGTTTACTTTAAAAGTTCACACTGCATCTAAAAACATTATCCGATCTGTCATAAACAAGTGCCTTGCTATAGGTGAAATCAGGGGCAACGACTGTTAAAGGAAAGTTAATAACTTGCCGTAAGATAAATTGTTCTCGTCTAATTTTCAAAATAATTCCTGGCTGACTCAAATATGATATGAAAATATGCTCAGGAATTTAAATGAGTATGAATACAACTGATTTCACATAGATGTACATTGGCAAGGTGTACACAAAAATATGCTCAATTAACATTATAAATCGCAAATAGCTGGCAATCTTTATTTATATAATATTAGGTATTGTAAGAAAGTAATTCTCACATCCGGATTTTCTACCGGCAGAAGCAAAAGAATCCACAAATACAAAAGCCATGCCTTCCAAACTAAAAATGTATTCACAAGTAACAGCAATGGACTTTTTTTTGGTTCTGGTATTGTCCTTTTGCAAAACGGTGGCCTGATTTGCCTTCATACGCCTGGAGCCTTTAGTATGAATTCCTGTATCGGAATGTTAGTTCGTTGTTCCTCGGAAGATCCATGAATGTCCATGGTGAACTCGGCGGGAATGTTGTCGCCTATAATTAGGCATAATGTGAGCCAGTTAGAACTCAAGATGAATTGAGATAAGATCCAATATTTGGTAAATATACATGTAGAACAGTTCCTGAATGTCGCCCTTATTTCGATAGATTAAGCAGGATAAGTTGTATTTGTAGAGATGTGGTCCGTCGTTCACCAACTGTTTGTTGTTCATAAAGGAATTGTCTTATCTTCCCCCAGTGGGAGCGGCTGGATTTGAGTCTTCTCCCATGCCAAGTTCTGTGTAGACTGAAATAGAAACATCATACAAAAAGGGCTCCTTTCAAATCACCTAACCCATTCTAATAATTCTTAATAAGTATGGATATATTAGAAACATATACCTTAGTCAAAGCTTGAATAAGAATTTTACACAGGAAGTTTAGTACCTTAATAAATGTATTTTTGTGGAAGTTAGGAGGCATAAACACGGCACAAAACGTTGTGCTGGAAAAATTCAGTTCATTTTTGTGACAAGTATTGTTTTTTTTTGTTTTTTTGTAACTTTCTTAATGTTACTTTTGTTTTTGTTTTTTTTTCATACCTGAACAACAACTAAATATAAGACATTCCCCCGAGTTTTTATTTTGTTTAATAATGTCTTAATGCTCCTATTTACTTGCTTCCCAACGAGGGCAAATGAGGGCTCCTATTTACTTGCTTCCCAACGAGGGCAAATGAGGGCTCCTATTTACTTGCTTCCCAACGAGGGCAAATGAGGGCTCCTATTTACTTGCTTCCCAACGAGGGCAAATGAGGGCTCCTATTTACTTGCTTCCCAACGAGGGCAAATGAGGGCTCCTATTTACTTGCTTCCCAACGAGGGCAAAGTTAGACACAATGACAATTTTTAATGTGGGGAAAATCCAGCTCATCAGAAAGTTGCACTCTGAATAGGAACACAAATAAAAATTGCCCCGATCTCGAAGGATTTATTCTCACCTGATCGAGGTCAGAAAACGTGAAGCATAGTATCGGAATAGATACTACACTTTGCTCCTAGCCAAAAGACCAAGGAAAACATGGTTTAATGTTAATGAGAGGTATTGTTTTTTGATACATCTTTACCCCTGACCTTAGCATAAGTCACTTTCTATTTTTCGCATTCTTATTTCCGTTCTCACGATATTTAATCTCTCAGCTCCTCTGGTTTTAGTATGTTTTCGACTATATTAATTACTAGAGCTATGACAACAGCATATTCTTTTCATTGATTTGACTCTCGAGTATATATCCGACTGAGTTAAATACCATTAATCAACGAAGAACCAAATCACTCTACATAAAAATTTATAAGATATCCATGGATATATATCTGAGTATCAAAACAAGGAAAATAATACGCTGTTGTCATAGCCCTGTTAATTACCATCGTACTTTTATGCTGTAACCTAACCGCAACTATATCTACTAGCTTTTACATCTTCCATTTTATTCTTCTGCTCGAATATGTTAAGCATAATCATATTACTTACGAAAATAGCTTGTGTAATATAAACCATATGTCTGCTCCTCAATATAGCCCACGCGTTCAAATGAAATTAACAACTATCCTCGATCTTATGCATAACCTTGTAATGTAACTATAATATAGCGTGCAGGTTATTCTCAAATAGTTATCTGTCTGGTACTGGGCTGGTTTTACGCTGCTTAACATAGGTTATCTAACGAGTACCGTTATACCAACGCGATTATCCCGTATATATTACCAATATAATTCTTGTTCTACAGCAATATTCCTTACCTCAATTGTAAAGTAAAAAATGCATAAAAACAAAATGTCTTTGCTGATTATAGATGTCATTCTAACGTCACGATTGTATTATTCAAAATCAATACCATCATTGTATTCTTCTTTAATGTTTGGGCGTTAAACGATGCTTTACTTGGGTACAAGATTCTCATTCTTTTCAGTTTGAAAAGATAGGGAGGGAAAGATATCTACCAAGTTTATATCATTAATGAATTGGTCAGTATGAACGAATATGTTTCAAATAATTCAAGCACACTTTTTTGTTTTCTTATAATGAAACAGTCGATGGTGTCTCGCTTGAAAATCGTGTTGCCATTTATCGCTTCCATGAAGATTGATTAAATCACGTTTCCTTGTAATTCACGTTGACAATTATTAATTCTTACATTGATATGTTTATCTAAATACATTTTGACGTATTTGAAATCGTATACAAGGAAAACACCCTAACACACACACACACGCACACACACGCATATATATATATATGCGTGTGTGTGCGTGTGTTTATATATATATATATATATATATATATATATATACACATATGTATATGTATATATATACATTTAATTCACTTGGTTCTGGATATCCCCTATAACTATATACAATGGTGAGACCCCAGCTTGCGGACTTTGAGGAGTGTGGAGCCTTCCTTTAATTGCCATTGATCCCGGGCCCACTCTGACGAAGAGTAGTAGTGCCGGTTAGGGTTCCAACTATGGGTTCAATAGAAACTGACTTGAACAAAAATATACTATTAAAAAAAATTATTCAAGATCACTGGATGGTCATTCTTTCATCGGATTTTTTTTCTATTATTACTTATCAATAATTAGCAAAGCCATTTTGATACGAAACCTATCTGAGAACATTGTCAAATACATGAAGTACATTTGTGCAAAATTTCATATAATCGGCTTTGCCGTTTTCTGATTACAAAGAGAAGGAACTCACAAAGACACACGTAGGTAAATGTACACATACACACAGACACACACAGAGAAACACACACAGACACATACACAAAGACACACACACATACACACAAAGACACACACACAGACACACACATAGACACGTTTACATTTATAGATAGATAGATAGATTAAGCAAAAATATATACGTATACATAAATATATATGGAAACAATTCTGTGTTTACTGTAAACTTTTTACGAACATATCATGCAAGTATAAGTCATTTAGAATATCTGCATAATATAATTACACGTAATGATAAGATAATAAAAATCAGATGAATATATAGATGAAGAATGTACAACTGAAATATGTATTAGAAACTACGCAAAATGTATACAAATATACACAAAGAATAGATAAGCGAGGTCTTGTTAAAAACATGATGGTAAAAAAACAATCATAAAATATAGGAAACATTGTTTGAGATAAACATTTGTAAGGTTTGTACTATTTGAAGTAATGCTCTCATCTTGTGTGTTTTCACACGCGTAAATTGAATTCAAATAAATCCAAAGCAATTCCGTGTAGATTCTCTTGTTAGATATAACTGTTCTGATGTTACTCTATATACAACTGTAAAAAAAGGGCAGCAGTTACATCCGCCAAAAATTGTGAGTATAACATTAAGGTTGAGACCAGGAATTCTTATAATCTAAAATACGTATGTAGGAAAGGGTGTGAAATTTTATGTTGCACTGTATATTGTGATTTGAAAATATCATGTACGATATAATGTAAATAGTATTTAATTCTATAATAGTGGAGAGAAATTAATGCCTACTAGGCACTATCCTCGAGCGTCTAAGGTCTCTCTGTACAGGGGTTTGTCAGAACAATCTGGCATGAGGATACTTTTTCCATAGAAGTAAACCCTGACCAAATATTCAAAATCACATAGTATTCGCAGCCCAAATAAGATCTCCTCACTACGGCTACCCCACAGCTTTTCCGAGGAATGGTGCACCTTCTCCAAGTGATATTTCCTCAAGTAATAGCACGAAGTTGGATACTCCGCCAGACTAGTTAAATTCTTGTCATGGAATCCAGTAAGACCAAGAGACCAAAATAAAAGATATACTACAACGTATGAAAATGGTTAATTGGGGTAAGGAAAATTATGTTCTCAACTTCTTTACTAATTCAGTGTTTGAGAAATAAAGAACTTAAATGGAACATTCGAATATCTATGTATCTCATATAGACTTCAAGTGTTAGCCCCAGGTCTTGGGCCCCTTGATTTCTGAGAACTTCGACTGAAGTAAAATAAAACAAAAACACGTAATTTATAATTGGTATAATTAAATGTATTAAGTAACCAATGGGCTTAAATAAAACATGAATCGGAAAATAGATTAGAAGAAAATATATTTAAACTATCATAACATGATAGTTTAAGTATATTTATATTGAGTATATTCATATTAAGTACATTTATATTAAGTATATTTATATTAAGTATATTTATATACAGTACATTTATATTAAGTATATTTATATAACGTATATTTATATTGAGTATATTTATATCAAGTATATTTATATGAAGTATATTTATATTGAGTATATTTATATTAAGTATATTTATATTAAGTATATTTATATTAAGTACTTTTATATAAAGTATATTTATATTAAGTATATTTATATTAAGTATATTTATATTAAGTATATTTATATTGAGTATACTTATATCAAGTATATTAATATGAAGTATATTTATATTGATTATATTTATATTAAGTATATTTATATTAAGTATATTTATATAAAGTATATTTATATTAAGTATATTTATTTTAAGTATATTTATATTAAGTATATTTATATTGAGTATATTTATAATAAGTATATTTATATTGAGTATATTTATATCAAGTATATTTCTATGAAGTATATTTATATGTAGTATAATTATATGAAATATATTAATTTAAGTATATTAATATTGAATATATTTCTATGAAGTATATTTATATTAAGTATAATTATATGAAGTATATTTATATTAAGTATATTCATATTGAGTATATTTATATTGAGTATATTTATATTAAGTATATTTATATTAAGTATATTTATATTAAGTATATTCATATTAAGTATATTTATATTAAGTATATTTATATTAAGTATATTTATATTAAGTATATTATATTAAGTATATTTATATTAAGCATATTTATATTAAGTATATTTATGTTAAGTATATTTATATAAGTATATTTATATTAAGCATATTTATATTAAGTATATTTATATTAAGTATATTTATATTGAGTATATTTATAGTAAGCATATTTATATTAAGTATATTAATATTAAGTATATTTATATTAAGTATATTTATATTAAATATATTTATATTAAGCATATTTATATTAAGTATATTTATATGAAGTATATTTATATTGAGTATATTTATATTAAGCATATTTATATTAAGCATATTTATATTAAGTATATTTATATTAAGTATATTTATATTAAGTATATTTATATTAGGTATATTTATATTAAGTATATTTATATTAAGTATATTTATATTAAGTATATTTATATGAAGTATATTTATATTAAGTACATTTATATTAAGCATATTTATATTAAGCATATTTATATTAAGTATATTTATATTAAGTATATTTATATTAAGCATATTCATGTTAACTATATTTATATTAAGTATATTTATATTAAGTATATTTATATTAAGTATATTTATATTAAGCATATTTATATTAAGTATACTTATATTAAGTATATTTATATTAAGTATATTTATATTAAGCATATTTATATTAAGTATATTTATATTAAGTATATTTATATTAAGTATATTTATATCAAGTATATTTATATTAAGTACATTTATATTAAGTATATTTATAATAAGTATATTTATAATAAGTATATTTATATGACGTATATTTATATTAAGCATATTTATATTAATTATATTTATTTTAAGTATATTTATATTAAGTATATTTATATTAAGTATATTTATATTAAGTACATTTATATTAAGTATATTTATATTAAGTATATTTATATTAAGTATATTTATATCAAGTATATTTATATGAAGTATATTTATATTGAGTATATTTATATTGAGTATATTTATATTAAGTATATTTATATTAAGTATATTTTTATTAAGTATATTTATAATAAGTATATTTATAATAAGTATATTTATAATAAGTATATTTATATGACGTATATTTATATTAAGCATATTTATATTAATTATATTTATTTTAAGTATATTTATATGAAGTATATTTATATTAAGTATATTTATATTAAGTACATTTATATTAAGTATATTTATATTAAGTATATTTATATTAAGTATATTTATATCAAGTATATTTATATGAAGTATATTTATATTGAGTATATTTACATTAAGTATATTTATATTAAATATATTTATATGAAGTATATTTATATTAAGTATATTTATAATAAGTATATTTATATATAGTATATTTATATCAAGTATATTTATATGAAGTATATTTATATGTAGTATAATTATATGAAGTATATGAATTTAAGTATATTTATATTGAGTATATTTCTATGAAGTATCTATATATGAAGTATATTTATATTAAGTATATTTATATTGAGTATATTTATATTAAGTATATTTATATTGAGTATATTTATATTAAGCATATTTATATTAAGCATATTTATATTAAGTATATTTATATTGAGTATATTTATATTAAGCATATTTATATTAAGTATATTTATATTAATATATTTATATTAAGTATATTTATATTAAGTATATTTATATTAAGCATATTTATATTAAGTATATTTATATTAAGTATATTTATATTAAGTATATTTATATTAAGCATATTTATATTAATTATATTTATATTAAGTATATTTATATTAAGTATATTTATATTAAGCATATTTATATTAAGCATATTTATATTAAGTATATTTATATTAAGTATAATTATATTAAGTATATTTATATCAAGTATATTTATATGAAGTATATTTATATGTAGTATAATTATATGAAGTATATTAATTTAAGTACATTTATATTGAGTATATTTCTATGAAGTATATTTATATGAAGTATATTTATAATAAGTACATTTATATTAAGTATATTTATATTAAGTATATTTTTATTAAGTATATTTATATTGAGTATATTTATTTGAAGTATATTTATATTAAGTATATTTATATTAAGTATATTTATATTAAATATATTTATATGAAGTACATTTATATTAAGTACATTCATGTTGAGATAAATACTCCATATAAATATATCAGCTAACAAAGATAAAAAGAATAACGATGGTAAAACTGTATAAACTAATTAAATAGGCCAAATGAACGCAGATAATGATAGCAGATAGTATGGCAAACTATATCTAAACTAATATTTAATTTGAATTATGAAGATACGTATGATCATATAGCTTACATAATATAACACCTAATTGTAGAGTGATAAATAAGAGCGTACATCTATATTAAATAATTAGGCGTGCATGAAAAATCACATATGAAATTAGTATAGGGAATAGTAGGGCATCATGATATTATAACTTCAAGATTCGTCGTAAGGTTTAGAAATGTTAAATTCCACTAAGTAAGTTTATGGCTCGGAAAATAAATTTTTAATAATCATAATATTACAAATAGATGTATAGTAATCTGATTTACATTATTGATAAAAAAATAAACTGTATATGTTGAAACAAGTGATTATTGTTGGATTGATAAGTGGACTCAAATATGAGTAAAATGTGTTAATTGTTTAAAGGGATGGAAAAACAATAGTATAGCTTTCATAAGTTATATCTATAGAACATATAATTAGATAAACTATATATGTTTAATATATATGTATATATATATATTCATTAACTAAATGTCTATAAATTCAGTTCGGAATTATACATTACATTTTAGGTTGAAGACTGTGCATAGAATAGAAAGTAAACCGGAAGTAAACATACTCTATAATATTAGGTCTAAATAATATTTATGATTCTTAATTAACTTGAACGAAACTTAGAATAAGATTTCACTTAAATATATATTCATTTAATTATAACAAAAATAAAATATTATTATGAGATTATGAAACTCTGAAAACTAATTATCAGAGAATTAGGATATATTCAATATTAAACTAAAATTATACTTGAGTAAGTAACATGCCCGTAATGTGTTTATAATACTAGTTTGGCAGATGTTGAACTGGTAAGCGTATGTGAAATCTAAAAATTTTACTTTCAAAAAAAAAAAAAAATAATAATAATAATAATAATATTGATAAACTTAATATAAATTAATGAATTAATTAATTAATTAAAATTAAGGTAATTGAATGTAACCAATTAATTTAGCATTTGACATAATCAGAAATGAATATATATTAATGACTTACGATTATCGATTGAAATAGTTCTAATACTAACAGTATATATTGAATGGATTAGTTAATGAATTCATAATATGCATTGATTTAACTTTATAATACCATTAACTGAAATACATTAAAACTGTATAAACGTTATTTATTACTGGGATATGGATGGCAATGGGTTAAGTATGTTTAAAATGTGAATGCTAATGAAATAAACAATTAAGAAGAGTTAAAATATCGATAGATTTGGTCTAAGGGACGCAACTCTATCATACTTTTAATTTGATTTATTTATTATTTTATGTTAAAGTTAAACAATTCAGTATTCAGCGAATTGTAAATCTCAATCAAACATAATTATATGTTTCGAATTAATTGATACTAGGAATCATAAGTGACATATTAATAAACTTGATTATAACAGCCAAGTGCACTGAATGATGTATCGTTTCAATTCAAATCAATAAACTATTTAATATAACTGTTAAGGTCAATCAGTATTTTTTAGTTTAGTTTAGTATAATTTTGTATTTTGAAACATGTATAATAGTTTATAATTATTGATATTATTTTCATAAGCATGCATACATAAAATATAATGTTTAAATTTACTAATTATTAAATAGAACATTTGGTAGAACATTCATGAATTAATAGAGAATGTTAGTACGAATAGTTGGGTCTACTGACTTTATTTTTGGAATTTTTGAAAAGTGGTGTAATGGAAACATATTGAAGGTATTTACAGCTTCTCTTCCAATTTTCGGATTTTAATAATGTCAAATAACACTTTATTTACTTTGGACGGATTGATTGTTGCTATTTCTTTCTGATGAGTTAAGGCCATAACAGCTTCACTGATTTATATAACAATTAAGTGATTGATTTTGTGCTACGAAACAGATACTGTCAAGAATTGTAAATGTCATCTGAATAAAAAGAATAAATTATAAGACGGTCAACATCATGAATTTTAAAATATAGTTTTTTGTTATTTATTCACTATATATATATATATATATATGTGTGTGTGTGTGTGTGTGTGCGCGCGTACGTGTGTGTGTGTGTGTTCTTTAGCGTTTGGCTATATAATCGGCTTTTATGTTAATGTATAATCGTAAGCGGCGGTACCACAGGAGAGGTGTTGCGAGTCTGACTTAGCTTTATCGTTACTTCCATTGCAAGTGCTCGTTTGAGCTCCAATCTCCGGTCCCCTCTCGCCAATCTTTCAAGATAAACATCTGTATTGCTGAAACCACTGTCAAAAATGTTCCCCACTCTTTATCTGTGCCAAAACCAAAACGTAGATGCCATGAACAAAGAAGTGCACACCTGTGGAACTCTCTTCCGTTTGCTTGTTTCCCACCTGACTACAACATGAATGTCTTCAAGTCCAATATAAGCATATTCCTGATGAACGGCCTCCTTAAGTAAGCCACTTTATCAAATATCCAATACTAACAGTTCCTACGATATTATCCAATTGATTACTGTACACGCAATAACCCTTAACCCCGAGTGGCTCCCGAGTGACTACCTTGTAAAAAAAAGTATGTTTTATATAATAGAAATTGATTCAGAAAAATTAGTATTTACTTTATGGAAAAAGTAAAAAATTACGAAGAGTCATTAACGCTAAAAACAAATATGACTATTTGTCTTAGTTTTAAGAGATTAAGACTATATGTAGGTGCAATACAATAAACAGAAACATAATTGCGAGTGCGTGCAGGTCTTAGAAAACACAACTAAAATAGTCAAATGTATTATAAACATATACTTAAATAGCGAATTGATGTCGATTACATGGACAACACGTCAAACGATTTGGAATAATTAACGGAGAGAATCTCATAATGTTCGGAAGAAAAACTATTATAATAATATATACAGAACTGATTCAGGATAGGTGCATGTTAGTAAATTAACAGCAACCGACTGATATCTACCAGTGACATTAGCAGCATCAGCCGTTAAATCTCGTATGCAAATTAGCAAGTATGCGCGTACTTGTGTCAAACGAAAATAAGAAAAAATGCACAACGTGGCTGATTGGGAGAAGCTCTTAGCGACCTCGGCAAGATAGGCGTGTAAAGTCGAGGGCGAGACAGCACGGGTTAACGGCCAGCGCGAGAGAGCAAGTAAAAATACCTTTAAAATGTACATGTGTATTCGAAAAGACTTTTGCGATATGAAAAAAAAATGCGTTCTTTTAGAAGAACCACGAAGAATTGCATTTTCACTTGCATTTTATAAATATCGACTACCATCTTTGCGAGCTTGAAAAGTAATATGGTTAATCGTAAACATAGAAAAGTAAGGAACTAGTTGTTAAACTGGAAAAGAAACGGGGAAGATATTCTAGTTAAAAATATTTAAAATTTGTAACTTAAAATATCGCAGCACTAACAATTGATAATATAATATTATAAATTGAATTTATAAAAAAAAAATTCTTAATACTACAATATTTTTAGTTATTAATTTATATTTTTTTACCAGAATAACTTGTCCTTTACATTTTCAGTTTTAAAAACTAGTCCTTTACTTTTCCATGTTTAAGCTTAACTTTATTACTTTTCATAGTCGCATTTTTTAATTGTAATCCATGATTTTTCCAGGCTTCCACTAACGTCACTTGTTATTTGTTTAATTTCAGTCTTTCTTTTTGCCTCCTCAATTTGAAGTTATTTTCTTAAATTGACATAAACACAAGAATATTTCAATTAAAAGTCAAATATGAACATAAAATTATAGAAGAATAAAAGGCGAATCACATGAGGTATAGTAAATTTAAACAGTTACATTAAATTTAGCTTAAATTTGCAATTTTTGAAAAAATTAATATATATATATATATATATATATATATATATATATATATATATATATATATATATATACATAAGCAGTTGATCAATTTTTACAGATTCCGTACTAAATGTCGATTTCAATACAGTTACGGATTCTGATTCTTTATGCATCTCCAAATGTTAAACTATAGAGTTTTTATTTTTCCTGATTACGGTAAAAACCTGTGTAAAGTGTGTATATATTTTGTTAAACTTAAAAACCCAGTTGTAAGGTTTATCTATAGATTTTAGTACTGCTGGTTGGTTTGTATAATTAATTACTCATAACTGTGTTATTACTCTCAGTTGTGGAATATGTTATTTTGCAAAACGTAAGTGAAAGAAAAGCGTGTTTAATGGAATTGTTTCTAGCACTAGAAACCATGCGTAATTTTCTAATTCCGATACCGATACAGATTCTGATGCCTCAAATATTCCTTTTTTTTCTATTCCTGATCTCCCAAAACACATACATAAATCATTCGTTGACATCTATGCTGATGACACGACCATCTATGGCAACACATCAAAGGCCGTAAATGACAAAGTTCTCTCTAATTCTTCCTCCTCTGAACTTGAGCGCGTGGCACAATGGGGGAAGAGGTGGCTGGCCACTTTTAATGCATCTAAAACCAAGCTGCTATCTTTACATCATCAACGCTCTGATCCCCATCTGGAATTAATTGAAATGAATGGCTCTCGTCTTGGGGAGGGTCCATGTTTTACAAGCTTCTGAGTTTGACCTTTACTCCTGATCTGAAATGGAACACGTACATAAAATTTGTTGCCAGGGAGGCTGGAAAGATGGTGGGATTCTTCTACCGCTCCAGAAGACATCTCAATACTGATGCAATTATCTATCTGTATAAAAGCCAAGTACGACCAAGGATGGAGTACTGCTGCCACATCTGGGCAGGAGCTGCTAAAAATTGCCTATCCCGCCTTCACAGAGTACAAAATAGACTTCGTGATTTAGTGGGGGATGCCCTTTTCTCTTCCCTGCAACCTCTCTCCAACGAGACGTTGCGAGCCTGTCTTTGTTTTATCGTTATTTCCATGGCAGGTGTTCGTCTGAGCTACAATCCCTCATCCCCCCTCGCCAATCTTTCACGAGAAACACCCGACTGGCTGAACCTCCTGTCAATAATTTTTCGCACTCTTTATCTGTACCTAAATCCAAACGTAGATTCCATGAGCAAAGATTCATTCTTAGAACTGCACGCCAGTGGAACTCTCTTTCGTTTGCCTGTTTCCCACCTGACTACAACTTGGACGTCTTCAAGTCAAACAGAAACTAACTCCTGACAAAACGCCCCCTCAAGTAAGACACTCTATCAAAACCCCCAATCATAACTAACACACACATATCTATCTATCTATCTATATATATATATATATATATATATATATATATATATATATATATATATATATATATAAGCTCGGGCACTATAGCAAAGGAGGAAAGGAACGTGAAAAAAGTGACGCCTTTGCTGTTGCGGCCATCGCATAACAGAAGTGAATACTGTTTAAATTAAGGCTATACAATCGGTAAGAGGGAATGACTTTCGAAAATATCGGCGTGTATATATATATATATATATATATATATATATATATATATATATATATATATATATATATAAAGTTGAATGTGTGTGTGTCTGGTCACGGATAGGCTCCTATATGGTTGACTATTTTAGAAAACTGATTACATATAATGATAGAAGATGTATCGAGACACAGGAATAGGGTATGTTTGATCCTGCAGAATGGTGGTTCATTAAAACTGTGGGGTCTACGTTTGCGCCTGGTCCACAAAGTATGGAAATAAAAAAAATTAAAAATTAAAAAAAGAAAAATGTTTACAAGTGCTTTTTATATAGATGGACATAAGAATACTTTGATAAGTATGTTTTAACTTAAATAGGGATGGTATAATAAAATTGTGGGGTCTGTGTTCGCACTGGCCTCCATAGAGTGAAAATAGGCACACACTTTAATAAATACTTTTCATAACTATCTGCGTAAGTATACTTTGATAATTATGTTTAAGTTTGAAGAAATATGGTATAATAAAATCATGCGGTGTTCGTTCGCGCCTGACCTCCATAGAATGGAACTATGTCACAAACTTTAACAAGGTTTTTAATATAGAGCCACAGAATATTGTGATAAGTGTTTCAGTGTGAACAGGTATGGTATAATAAATTATGGGGTTTATCTATTTTATTTTTACTTTCATCATATTTTGTTTTGGTTTTGATACCCCCAAATTCGAAGCTATCTCTTTTTACAACCCATCTTTTCATAACCTATCATACTTCCATAAATGAGAGTCCATTTTCTGTAGGCTGTTTTTGAACCCAGTCAACGACGGGTACTTTTGCTAGTATATGTATATATATATATTTATATATATATATATATATATACATATATATATATATATATATACATGTATATATATATCCGTGTGTGTATGTGTGTATGTATACATGCATATATATATACATGTATATATATATATAAATATATGTATGTATATATATATATATATATATATATATATATATATATACACACACATGATATTTGCAGCATCTGTACAGATGATTGCTGTCTCAAGTTTCATTTTTTGCATTAAATGCCCCCTCATCTACCTCCATGTTGCTTGGAAGGCCGGTAGCTAGTTGACATCGATGATGACAGACATTACAAACAAAAATCTTAACTTAGTTCATTTAACACGAATAAGGAATCTAATTATTGTGCACAAGTTGTGCAGCACAACCATATAATTTTTAAGAGAAGATGCTGACCTGCAGACCTCACTGCGCAAAACATGAATTGGGCTTTCATATCACTGTGGAAAACTAGATGTCAATGTGAGATTTTATATGGTTGCAAAAGCCTGCATTCGAGAGAAGGACAATTCTACACATTTCACAGATAGAAATTGCAGCAAATCCCGCATGTTTTATTTTTTAAATGTTTCATTCATCTCACCAGGCCTTGAAATGAAGGGTTTACAATCACCACCTAGAGTCAAATTAAACCGTGGTTGCTCTTAAAATGTCGACATCAATATCCGTATGCTTCAGATTGGTTTTGAGGCCATCGTTGTGGCAACTTCTTAGTATATGTTCTTGACGCTTACCACTCGATGTTCTCCAGGAAATGGTCGTTATATATATATATATATATATATATATATATATATATATATATATATATATATATATATATATATATATATATATATCAAGTGTATGAAGGATTTATTTAAATTTCAAAAAGTAAAACAACATCGCGAAAAATTCCAAATCAACGAATTATCAATAAATATTGTCATAAAATCGATTAGTTTCTTTATTTTGATAATATTAATTAGTTAATTAGTTAGAAAAATATGTTTGATTTTCTTAAAATTAAATAGTATACATAAATTATGTCGAATGTACACGCATAGTTTTATAATGACAAAGTATATTATAATTCGCTGATCTGGGAATTTTTAGTTTTTTTTTCTTTTGGATATTAAAATGAGTCCAATCATCCGTTTTTATGACAAAATTTATTGATTTTACATTTATAAATCTATGTTTTTTCTTATAAAATCAATTATAGCTTTAGATAATTTTATTAAATGATAATATTTTACAAAATTTATTTACATAATTTGCCAAAATTTCTTGATGTAATTGGATAATTTTGCATTTTCTTCTAATGCTTGTATGCAATTTATTTTATTTCTTCTGTCAAAAAATTATTATCAATGATATTTGTGATGAGAAAATCTATAAATATTTAAAATCTTTAAAAATGCAACAAATTCATTTTTCATTGACCCAGTCTTCTATACTAACCAGTTCCCCCTGCCGTGTTTCCTTTTGCATAGAGTGTGTCGACATCATTCTTCTGGTGTAGTGCGTTGTATATATAGCAATTATTATCATTATTATTACTAATACGCACAGAGTGGCCTTCGTGCCAAGATCACTTTTCAGTATCTGCTCTGATGACGCACTTAACATTTTCTGTCCTTGGTAAATGAATGGTAAATCCTTATTTATTTGTATGTTTGTTTTTATTTTTATTTTAATACTAGCATTTCAGCCAGGTATTGCCCGGGTGTTTGGAGGTTTATGTTGAGCAAAAAAAAAAACAGTTAATTTTTTAAACTTGAACTGACCCATATTATGACCCCTTAACATTTATTGTTTTGGGCTCAAATGAAGTTATTAAGTTAGATCCATGTCAAAGGTACCTATATCTAAAATGTCTAGTGTTTAGACCAAAAATTGTCCGAGGAGTTTGGTAGAGTTCTCCAAGGTCAAATCGTTGAAATTTGTCACCTTAACAGCCAAATTTCTGGCCGAAATCTGATATCAAACATTTTCCAAAATCTCAAGACCATGCATATTAAATTTCGCGTCGGTTGACTTAAAATTGACAGAAGTACTGCGCAGGGAAATGTACACACACAGACACGCTCACTTTTATAGATATATAGATTTATTTTTGTTATCGTTATTATACCTGACTATATTTAACATTAAATCTTGTTTAACTTCGGCGATAAGAAAAGAAATGGTGTGTCAGCTATATAATAAATTGATCAAAATTGAAAGATTTGACCTTTTCAGACCCTACCAAACTCCTCCGATAATTTTGGGTCTAAACACTTGAAATTGTAGATATAGGTAATCTGGACATGAGTCAAACTTTTAATATATATAAACATATGCGCATAAAGTAATTAGCAGTATATAGGCCCGGGCTACGCTGGGATTAACTGCTAGTATATATATATATATATATATATATATATATATATATATATGACTTTTCATCGACTCTATATATTTTAACTAATCGCCGTTTACTGTAGATTTTATTTTTCACTTAAACCTCTCATTTTCGCTCCTTCGTAATTTAATTAAACCCCTGATGATGAATCGTGGACAAATCGAAAGCGCTCGGGACAGCAACAATTATGGAACTTTTATTAATATTTTTTTTTATTTCAATACAAGATAGATTATACGGAAAATCGACAAATTAAAAAGGAAAGGAATCAGAAAGCAAAGTGTCTCCGTTGCATTTCATAATATTTGCTTGAATGAAAAATTGTTGCCTATATATATATATATATATATATATATATATATATATATATATATGTATGTGTGTGTGTTTGTGTGTGTATGTGGCTGTGTCTGTGTCTGTGATAATTTACAATATTGCTTAAAAGAGAAATTCGATATTTTTGGTTATATATGTACAAAAATAATTATTTTACAAATGGCTCGTCTGGAATCTGTTTCTCCATATAAAAGAAGCCTCGATTTAATAACCCGTATGTTTCGATGTTTCTTAGTCGTAGAAAAGCACATGTGAATTCCTACGAAAGTCATTTCTTTCATTTGTATAACTTAAATAGATTTTTCAAATTATTTTCTACTAACAGCTGGTCTATTATCAACATAAATACGAAATATTGATATTACTTAACACACCCGGAAACTGTCGAATATTTCTTCGAGATTAACATTGCGATATAAAGAATAAAAAATGAGTGTATTAACTTTATGTGTTTGTATCCTGCTTACTTATTATAATATATTGTGCTTGCAATCATATACTCCATTAATATAGATATATTCTATATGTTTTTTTACATGGAAGTCATCACTTATCAAGGCCCTAAACCACTCGGGGATAAAGGTTATTGCGTGTACAGTAATCAATGGGATAGTATCATAGTAATCGTTAGTAGTGGACAGTTGATAATGTGTCTTATTTAAGGGGGCGATTCATCAGGAATTTGTTTATGTTGGTCTACATCCAAGTTGTAGTCAGGTGGGAAACAGGCAAACGAAAGAGACTCCACAGGCGTTCACTTCTAAGATAGAAGCTTTGTTCATGGAATCTGCGTATTGATTTAGGCACAGATAAGGAGAGGGTAAAATTACTGACAGTGGTTTCAGCTAGTCTGGTGTTTTTCGTGAAATATCGGCGAGGAAGGACCAGAGATGGGAGCTCGAACGAGTACTTGTCATGTAAATAACGGTAAAACAAAGACAGACACGCAACGTATCTTCTGTGGGAGAGAAGTTGCAGGGAAGAGAAAAGGGCATACCCCACTAAACCACGAAGTCTATTTTGTACTCTGTCAACGGAGGATACAGTATTTTTAGCAACTCCTGCTTAGATGTGGCAGCGGTACTCCATCCTTGGACGTACTTGGCTTTTATACAGATAGAGAATTTCATCAGAAGTGAGATATCTTCTGGTGCGGTAGAAGGATCCTGCTATTTTCCCAGCGACCTTGGCAACAGACTTGATGTACGTGTTCCATTTTAGATCAGGGGTAAAGGTCAAACCCAGAAGCTTGTCAAAATATGGAGCCCCCCAAGATGAGAGTCATCCATTTCAATTGATTCCAGATGGGGATCAGAGCGTTTATGATGTAAAGATAGGAGCTTGATTTTAGATGCATTTAAAGTTAACATATAACGACCATATAAGATGTATCTATATAAACAACTAGTAGGGAGACTCGATGATGTTTGAGATAGAATAAGGTTCTATATTGTATCACCCCCCTTATATTTTTATCATCGAATCGGTGAAATCGCCTTCTTTTTTAATCAAACCGATTGATTACCGACTGTGATTCTCGCATATCACTACGCGGTGATTTAGTCCACGATACATCCTAATCTATATTGTACTGTATAAAATATACTGCTGATTAAAAAAATATCTATAAATAATGGCTTTACTATAAATTTAAAATACAAACGTACAGCATCATAGTTCATTTGTGTTTTAAACACAATAAATATTTCTTACGCATCACTGTCCTAGCAGAGAACTTAATGTTGATTTTATGAATTTCTTTGTACATATCACTTGAATTTAAGTTAAATGTATACAAGTCTATTATAGTGCAATTGTGCTCTTAAAAGGAGCATTGATTATAAACGCGCTCCTTTCTTATAAAATAATCTACAGTTTATTCTATACGATCGACCCTTCTGCTTGTACGATGATAAAACTAATCAAATGCGCTCGAGATATTAGATTCTATATAAGTCTTAAATTTGGTAAACATCTGACTGCTTTCATCGGACTATTTCGAGGTTCAACACACGTCAGATACATTCTGATACTAGATCTACATAGGAACTCTTCCAGACACTTTATCTACCTTCATGTATTTTTTTTTTAAAAAGAGCCAAACAATTCCCATGTCCATAAGGAACTCTGCAACTCTCTCTTATACACTCATGTAGATAAAGTTCATTTACATAATAGTGGATGACAAAACACTTGTAGTAAACGTGATATTACATCCATATTAGCTATAATCCTATACTACACGTTGGTTAGTTGTATTTAACAATTGTTTTTTCCGTAAATTGCGTGAAAATATAGACAATATACTCTTCAAAGAAACTCCTCGAACGGGGCAAAAATAAATTACAAATTTATGTAATGAACGCTGTTTGAACAAAAATACGGACTTCCAAAAATTATCATTTCTAGGAAAAGTCTACGTAGTTACATAATCAAGTTTTTATTATTCCTCACTTGTCCTTATCTATTGTCAACAGTGCTGCACTTCTACCTAACAATTCCCGACTTCGAAACTGGACAGTCTTCATCATAATTCTCAACTTCAAAGCTGGGCACTCTGTTGTCTAAAGTCGCAACTTACAAAACTAGAAGTCTGCTGTTTTAACGCACAACTTCAAAAACTGGACACTCCGCTGTCTTCACTCACAGCTTACAAACTGGACCATTAGCTCTCTAAACCCGCAACTTCAAACCTAAACACGGCGCTGTCTAATTTCGCAACTTCAATCCAAAACACTCTGCTGTCTAAACTCGCAACTTACAAACTGGACACGCTGATATCTAAACAACCTTCTTCAAAACTGGACGTTCTGGTGTCTAAACACGCTGCTTACAAACTGGACACTAGGTTACTTGGAAACTGGGTCTTCTGTCTAATTTCGGAAGTTCAAACATGACACTCTGCTGTCTATACTCGAAACTTCAATACTTGGCAATCTGTTTTTGAAACTGGCAACCTTTTAACTGGACAGTCCACTGTCTAAACTCGTAACTTCAAAACTGGACACCCTGCTGTCTATAAGCGCAACTTCAAACTGGGCAATCTGCTGTTCAGATGTGCAACTTCAAAGCTAAACCATGCTATGTTTAAACTCGCAACTTCAAAACCAAACATTCTGCTGCCAAAACTGGAAACTTTAAAATTGGACACACTGTTACTAAAACTCGCAACTTAAAAAAAAAAACACTGATGCATATTTTTGATGCTTAATTTACTCACATTCTTAAATTATTAAACGTAAGAAAATACTAAGGCAAGATCATGTTCTAAAAATGTACTTCCACATTGTTTACCTTCGGAAGATTCGAAAATAATCTCATTTAGTTAAAAGAGACCAAACTTCAGGACAGGATGGAACCTCTGAGCATGGCACATAAATAAATATGAAGAACATTCATTTCAGAATTGAAAATTAACAATGAAAATGTTTACAACCATTTTTGTGTTTGCTTAATCAAAAGTTGCTGTATTTTTGGTTAATTTATTTTTATTTTATTTTTAATGAACCCTTATGAAAATCTCTTTCTAGTAAAAAACGATTAAGGATTAAATGTCTGATTTTATTTAATTTTTCAATGAAAAGCATTTGGTTATCCTATAGAAAGGGCTTTTGAGACCCTTAGCCTTAGTCACCAGGACCATAGACTCCGTGGATCCCGCTTTCATAAACCCTGGAATAGACAAATATCTTAAACTTTCAATGATAATATTATAATAAAAAAAGTATAGCGCCTTAAAGTCGACATTGGAAATAAAGCCATCGTGATCAGTACAACCAAACAATAGTTTTTTATTAGTATCATCGCCTTCGCAATCAAGCTCATAGGAGTTAATACTTGGTAATTGTTGTTCGAGTCAAATGTGATAAAGCTTTAATCAAATCCTTCAGCTTTGATAGAAAACAAATATTTTGACATTTCCTAGGTAAGATTAAATGTTCCCTGAATTTTATCAGCTTGATTTGTAATATTACAACAATGTTTTCCTAACCCAATTTTAAAAAGATATTGCGGATAAAAACAATGTAGAGTTTACATAAAACTTTGAAACTATAATCGAATCAGGAAAGCATTTGTATCAGCTGCGTGGAATATAGTTCGAACGACTATATTTGATCGAAGGCTACGTATAAAATATATGTAATTAGAGAGAAATCATCATTTCCGACATATATGAAGTCACCCAGGGCACAAAAATACATAAGTATGTATTTTTGTGCCTTGGGGTGACTTCATATATGTCGGAAATGATGATTTCTGCCTCATTTACATATATTTTATACGTAGCCTTCGATCAAATATATCCGTTCGAACTATATTCAACACAGCTGATACAAATGCTTTCCTGATTCAATCATAGTTTACTGGACTATAAATTAAGCATGGGTTATATTTACTGCAATTAGCACGCATTGTCGCAGTGGGTGGTTAACTGGCGTTTAGGTTTCAAATCTTACGTTGCTGCACTCCCTAACCATAGAAACGGTAGTGGGCAATCGTACGATCAAATAGCTATTTGTAAAAAAAAATATTACATGCACGCGAATACTTACACCACACACGCGCACACACATGCAAAGATACGTACACGCATATACAATTTTATGTGTCCACATGTATTTAAATAAGGAAATGTAATAGTTTATGTATCGGTTTTCAATATTTGCTTCGACACTACTTTTTATGTGAGGAGAGTTCGGTAGTATGTTATATAAATACATATATTACGATTAAGTAACTCTGAATTTTCCGTATGTTCACCCCATAAGGATTCAAAACAATATATATATATATATATATATATATATATATATATATATATATATATATATATATATATATATACATAACCAGACAATGAGAGTACTTAACTCACATATTCATAAATTTTGTGGTTTGCACTCTTATAAAATATTGCTAATACATATCGTAGGAGGAAGCGACAGTAGCAGAAGAGTACACAATCGAAGCACCATAAATATCCATTTATTTAATGATCAAATTCGCACAGTGAATGACCTAAAACAATTAATATCGTGTTCTATTTTTTTAATATGTTTTGATTCTAATGTTCAATAATGAGCTAAATAGTAAGATTTCTGTTTATTCATAATGTTTATTTTGCAAAAAACGTTACCTCCGAATACAATATCATGCATTGAAAGCACACACACACATACACACACACATACACATATATATATATATATATATATATATATATATATATATATAGAGAGAGAGAGAGAGAGATGTCTTGTGATGCGGGGTTCGAATCGTTGGACTGGTATTAATCGTGACACTCTGCATTGAAGATTCCTGAAAGGATTAAACACTAGTGTCTGTAGGTATTTAATAATTATTATAGTAGAAAAAAATAATTATGACAGCCCCTTTAAGAAATTCGTTTCTTATCGTTGAGCACTTTCAATTGGATTAAAGTCGGTCAGTTTAGCTCTTATGCATAGATCATCGTATAACGATTAGATCACTCTCTGACTGACGTAAATGAACATTTAAAATTAAAATGTTTAAATTCGACGTTATTTCACGCGGTTAATGGTAGCCGAATGGATTAGGTCTTCGCTAATCGAGCCAGAGATGTCTCGTGATGCGGGGTCCGAATCGTTTGACTGGTATTAATCGTGACACCCTGCACTAAAGATTCGCGAAATGATGAAACACTAGTGTATGTAGGTATTTAATAATTATTAGAGTAAAAAAAATAATTATGCATATATAAAATGGGCTAAGCAATTCCAACGAAGGAAAGATGTATATTTAAATAAGGGGGTAGTCACCAACAATGTGTATTTTTTAACATTATTTTATTATTCCGTGTCTTGGTTTTTCATCGAGTATTATGTTTAGATCATTGTAATAATATTTTTTTAAATCATTGAAATCGTTCTTAACGCGTTTCGGACGTTCTGTGAAGCGTGCTCTTCAGAAATTATTTTCAAAATGGGTTGGAGATGTAAAAATATCATTTTCGTAGTTCATTTGAAGTGTTTCCAAGAGGTAGAAACGTGTAAGTGTCTACTATTCATTGGAATATTCAATTTTTATTACTCTTTTATTGCTCTTTTATTGGGCAGTGGTAACTCCTGTGTTGTGATTCTCTCTCTCACTCTCTCTCTTTCTGCTTGTGTGTGTTTTTTTTGTTGTGTGGGTGTGTGTGTTTTCTTTTATTGGTTTGAAAATGTGTGTACTGTTTCATAGTATTATGAAGTTATTTGCTTCCCTAGGAAGGTGACTGTGATCCAAGGTCAGCACTTATGTGTATGTGTGAGGAGAGGGAACCAGCTCTTCTTAAATAAGGGTAGGGGTGCTTTCATTCTATTTTGATATTTATTTTTTGGATTCTTAGATTTTAGTATTGTGATTCTTCGTTTCAATCTTAGACTGTTCGGGTATTCTTTATATTATGTTAGTTTAGATAGAGGGGTTTATTAAAAATTTGTATAGGGGATTTTTTTTATTGTTTCTATTTATTTGTCTCCCCATGTGGGTATGGCTAGGCCCAGAATCTGTTCCTAGTGTGGGGAAGATCTTGTTCCCCAGAGGGGAAGGGCCAATTGGAGGGGTATAGGTATGGGAGGGGGATGATAGAAGGGATGATAGTTGTCTCAGTCATGAGAAATTTCTCCCTCACTGACTGAGGAGGTAACGAGGTGTTGGAACAGATATTATACTATGGTTCTAGGTGCGTCCTAGTGTTATTGGTTTCGAGGTTAAGTAGGGTTGGTATTGTTCAGTGTGTTGTATTAGAGATAGGGGTATTATGTCTGTGTGTGGTTGTATGCGCGCGTGTGTGTATTTTAATGTGTCGGTTCTGATTTATGTGTGTGTGTATATGTATATTGATGTGCATGCGAGTGTGCCTTGCATTTCATGTTTGTGCGTGTTGGTATTAGGCTCTGTTTAGTTCAGGAGTGAATCTTGTGATGAAGTTTTTTTCTTGTGTAACTAAATAAAAATAATTGTCTGTTTGGAAGATTGGCATTATTTGAAGCTGTTTCCACTGCATGTGCGTACGTGTTTTGAAACATAGAGCTGTCTGTTTTCTGCGATTTTGATGTTGCTCTAATGTAAGGCCACTCTATTGCTGAAATTTTTGGTGGCGCCTATGTAGGTTTTGTTGCATGCTGTGCATCTTAGTGCATATACTACATTTCTGGAGGTGCAATTTAGATCCTTTTTTATTTTGAATGTTGGGTTTTTGAATGTGTATTTTTTACCTTCTATTATTATGTCACATACTCCATATCGCGGTTTGTTGCATTTTGTAACGCCTTTTGTAGTGTGTGGAACGAGTTTTGAAGAAGTTAGGATGTGTTTTAAGTTTTTGGGTTGCCGTTTGCTTTTTATTATTTTTGTTGTTTTAAGTATGTTGTTTAGTTTGTCGTTCTGATTGAGGAGGATAAGTAGTGTTTTTGTTATCTGTGTTAATAATTCTGAGTTGTTTGTGTTGTGTGTAGAGATGTATGCTAAAATTTGTACTTTGTTGTGTCCTTTTGGGATTCTTAGTTGGTCTATTGGAATTTTTCAGCCAGTTCAATACCTTTCTGTATTAGTGGTAGTGGATATCCTCTTTCTATCAGTGTTATTTGTAGTTCATTCAGTCTAGCCGAATGGAGGTGTCTGTCTGTTACTATGGTGCAGACTCTACGTGCTAGGAAGTAGGCTGTTGATTTTAGACACATTTTAGGATGTTGGGTTTTGAAGTGGACGTATTGTTGAGTACGTCCACAACCGAGAATCCAAACCCAGCTCACGATTTATTTTGCCTCTGCCGGGAATGACTAGGCCATGAAAACAGGTTTACTGAAAGGTTAAAAATTAAAACATCAACCAATATCTACTACGTCATGCATTCGTAATGTCGGCGTTCGACCTTCACCTGGCAAATTCCATTTTTTTTTAATTTTCACAATTTTGCACGGACTTTTCCAGGCTAAAACCCAAACATAAAGTGTTGCACGGATTCATTTACCTTATATATGAAGTTCCATGTCTATAGACCAAAAACTCTAGGAGGAGTTTGGTAGACAAAATTTGTTAAGCAAAGATATATACGTATACATAAATATATATGGAAACTATTTTGTGTTTGCTATAAACTTTTTACGCAAATGTTATGCAAGTATAAATAATGTAGAATATCTGCATGAATATAATTACACGTAATAGTTAACAAAAGATGGTTATCCCATTAGAAAACCGAAGCAACTGATAGGGAATTAATCAAAATGAGTGTTAAAATAATATGTAAATTAGCTAGATCGTTTGCTAGTGAATGCAATTCCATAACCTATATATGAGAAAATTGCATTTGCTTTTTAAATAATGTTTAAATAATTAGAAAAGAGGGGGTTTAATATGAATATCAATACACACAAAAGAAAAGCACATTCATAGGAGTATAAATAGATTATATATATAAATATATATATATATATATATATATATATATATATATATATGTGTGTGTGTGTTTGAGTTATGTAGAAGAAAAAATAGAAAATAAAGAAGGCAAATTAGGAGAAATATTTATGGAGTGAAAGGATATATATATATATATATATATATATATATATATATATATATATATATATATATATATATATATATAGGAAATGATTCTGAGCGTCGGAAAGGCTTGACAGGCGAAATTCGGCTATATAACTGGAGCAAAGAGAGACGTATGAGACATCTTTACTCATATGAATTTGTTTTTTTTGGGGGGGTATTGATAATCTTATTTACAAACCTTTTTTTACTATATATTAAAAAGGAAAATACACATTTCTCATCGTGAATTTGCAATCATTTGTAAAAAGTCTAGCTAATTTGCATATTCTTTAAAACATTCATTTTGATTAATTCCGTATTAGTTTATTTTTTTCGCTTTTCTTATGGGATGATGATATTTAGTTAATTATTATATGTAATCATCTTCATGCAGATATACAACATTGTTTATACGTTCGTCATATTTGCTTAAAAAGATAATAGTAAGTAGAAACTTCTGTATATATATATATATATATATATATATATATATATACATATATATATATATATACTAGCAAAAGTACCCGTCATTGATTGAATTTAAAAACAGCCTACAGAAAATAGACTCTGCTTCATGAAAGTATGATAGGTTATGAAAAGGAAGGGATGTAAAGAGATAGCTTTGAATTTGGGGGTATCAAAACCAAATCAAAATATGAATAAAGTGAAAATAAAATAGATAAACCCCATAATTTATTATACCATACCTGTTCACACTGAAACACTTATCAGTGTTCTGTGGATCTATATTAAAAAACCTTGTTAAACTTTGTGATATATTTCCATTCTATGGAGATCAGGCTCGAACGAACACCCCATAATTTTATTATACAATATTTCTTCAAACTGATACATAATTATCGAAGTATACTTACGCTGATAGATATGAAAAGTATTTATTAAAGTGTGTGCCTATTTGCATTTTATGGAGGCCAGTGCGAACACAGACGCCACAAGTTTATTATACCATCCCTATTTAAGTTAAAACATACTTATCAAAGTATTCTTATGTACATCTATATAAAAAGCACTTGTAAACATTTTTTTTAAATTTTTAATTTTTTCATTTCCATACTTTGTGACTAGGCGCAAACGTAGATCCCACAATTTTAATGAACCACCAATCTGCAGGATCAAACATACCCTATTCCTGTGTCTCGATATATCCTTATATGGGATCAATTATCTATAATAGTAAACCATACAGGAACCTATTTTTGACCAGACACACACAACGGCGTTCACCTTTATATATATATATATATATATATATATATATATATATATATATATATATATATATATATAAATATATATATATTATTTGTTTAAATAAATTGAATACCAAACTCCTCTTTCAGTGTTTTGTCTACAGACATGAACATAACTTATATTGTATTCGAACCCAGACGAAACATAATATTTGTGTTTTTGCCGGGGTAATCGGTGCAAAACTGTCCATATTAAACAAAAATTATCGAATTTACCAGGTGAAGGTCGAACGCCGACATTAAGAATACGCATGTGTAATTTAATAGCTATTAACTCATGGTTTAATTTTAAGCTTTGCAACAAGCATGGCATTATAGCACAGACATTAAAGTGAAAGAAAAATAAATACAATATTTCTTCAAACTGAAACCTAATTATCGAAGTATACTTACGCTGATTGATATGAAAAGTATTTATTAAAGCGTGTGCCTATTTCCATTTTATGGAGGCCAGTGCGAACACAGGCCCCACAATTTTATTATACCATCCCTATTTAAGTTAAAACATACTTATCAAAATATTCTTATGTACATCTATATAAAAAGCACTTGTAAACATTTTTTTTTTTTTTAAATTTTTTCATTTCCATACTTTGTGGACCAGGCGCAAACGTAGATCCCACAATTTTAATGAACCACCATTCTGCAGGATCAAACATACCCTATTCCTGTGTCTCGATACATCTTCTATCCTTATATGGGATCAATTTTCTATAATAGTCAACCATACAGGAACCTATTCTTCGCCAGACACACACAACGACGTTTACTTTTATATATATATATATATATATATATATATATATATATATATATATATATATATTATATATATATATATTATTTGTTTAAATAAATTGAATACCAAACTCCTCTTTCAGTGTTTTGTCTACAGACATGAACTTAATATATAGTGTATTCGAACCCAGACGAAACATAATATTTGTGTTTTAGCCGGGGTAATCGGTGCAAAATTGTCCATATTAAGCAAAACTTATCGAATTTACCAGGTGAAGGTCGAACGCCGACTTTAAGAATACGCATGTGTAATTTAATAGCTATTAACTCATGGTTTAATTTTAAGCTTTGCAACAAGCATGACATTATAGCTCAGACATTAAAGCGAAAGAAAAAAAGTAAATGCAAGCTAAACGTTTTGGTGTTGTTTCTTGGGGGTGGCTCATGAATATATATATATATATATATATATATATATATATATATATATATATATATATATATATATACTTTTTAAATAATTTCTGTATATTGGGTCCAATATAGTATAATAATAAATACAAAATCTGCGTTTATTAAAATATCATATTTACGCGTATTTTTTGATCGCGCAATTTTATGACTAGTATAGAGATACGGCCGTTGACTAACTTTAGATGTTACATTAATGTTTTTGAAATCGGAAATGCTTTCCTATTTGCCTGCTAAATATTGTTTACACTTTTGTTCCTTTGTTATAGAGAAAACGCGCCGCATTTCCTGAAGTAAACTATAGTCTAATGCAATTAACACAATTTCTTTCTTCTGAGTGCACTTTATTACAATCGAAATCCACTGCCAAATTATCGGACGTTTGCTTGAATGACTATTCAAAATTGTCTCAATTTAATTAAAATGTCTGTATTTATCGTCAATAAAATAAGCCCGGAAGGGAATAAAAAAAATCGCAAGAACTACCTTTGCTCTAGACAATTAGTAATTTGAATCGTCTCAGAAAGTTATAAAGTGAATTGCAAGCACCACTTGAATATTATATGCCTCTTTTCTTTCTTTTTGAATATAATATCGTGTCTTCTTGAAGGATTCTCATTTAGGCGGACAATTTGTTTTATTTTCCCATTACATTCATCATATCATATCAACCACCTTTATGCACGGGTAGGACATCGTTGGCTTTTACGTGCTGAAAATGTATCATCTTAAATATTGGCAAAGTAGAACCCCGATATAAGGTGACCCTAGGATACGTTTTTTTAAGGTTGCGATATGAAATACGATGTTTTTTCGCCCCCTTGCTACGGACTTAGTTCTATTTTACCGGGTTTATTATGCTGTCATTTTGTTATATGGATGTGTATTATATATTGTACTGTATTTTGTTACTTATTTAAATGCCCTATTCCGGAGTTCTACTGTATTACAGATTGGGACAAAGGTACAAAAATAAATCGGATAGAAAATAGAAAATGTAATATGAGAACGTATATTACATATTGTTCCGAAGTAAAAGGATCATTTTATCAGCTTTATTGCTTCAAGTATATAAATTATTTGATTTACTATTGGGAAACGTACAGCTTCTCTTAGAAATGTTCCCAAAATCAAAAGAACAGTTTTAAAATCTAAAGTATAATGCATGGTACTCCAGGTTGCTATTTGTGAAAAGTTGCGTAATACAAGGTGTTAGGCTTCTAGTTCTTAATGTGCTTAGTTATTATTTCATGGTGTATTCACTTTTAAAGTAGGTCTTAGTAATTTGCAGTTTTTCTTATAGTAGCAATAAATTATTATCGTTGTTCATATTTTGACAAACGTAAACTATAAATATTGTGCATCTTTTTGAACAAGGTATATCTTATGTAAACATTCTTATAAGTTGCTAAGTTCAACAAAATATCCAAGTACGGAAACAGCTTATAGCAAGAAAACAGTAGGTTCGATCGGTAGGACCGTTGTAAAAACATAGTAATTGTTTGCATAGTATCTCAATAATCGAAAAGTATATACGATATTTTCTTTCCATCTAAATCGCATGTTCTTTTCTTAATTTGTCTTTAAATTTAAATATCTTCACGCACCTCAAAACATATGAAAGGTGCGTTTTACTAAGGTGCAAAAAACGCCGGAATTAAGGAGGGCTATTTATATAATATTGGTTAAGTAATTCCAGTCATCAACAACTATGATGACGATCGCTTGTAATTTCAGTTTAAAACATTTGGATTTTAGAACACTAACGTGTGCAGGCGTCTGCGTGTAATTGTATTAGATAGTATGTTATATCACGTTATTTACTTATATCCTAATATAAAGAAAATTATTACTGAATATATATATATATATATATATATATATATCAGCTTACATCATAGCTAGGGCAATGGCAAGGGAATATTCTTTCCATTAATTTGACTCTCGAGCATATATCAGTTGATATCTTATATGTGATGTGGTTCTCAGTTGACTAACTGTGTCAAACTATGTCGGATATATACTCGAGAGTAAAAAAAAGTAATAAGAATAGTCTCTTATCATAGCCCTAATCATGAGAGAATCTCTGAATATATATTACTAATGTTTCTCAAATACCGGGTGAATATCTGGCTTTCGGTACTGTACGCTATCCTCAGCAAAACTGAGTGGTGTTCAGTGGTTAACGACACGGACTGACGTAATAGGTGTTATATGTTGGAATCCAGTGCGTTCTACAAAAATGGCTTTCACTTAGAAGGCTATCAACCTTCACATGATAAACCGCATAATGTCTGGAGTTTTTCTAGAAAGGATCCTGATTAGAAAGATATCGGGGAAACCAATGTCAACAAGTAAAGCCGTTTACAAGTAAAATTACACCAGCATTTTGTGAGTTATGCATACTTTCGGTTCACTTAATAAATATTTATCAGCTCTATAGCTGCTGTTTATTGTTAATTTAATACTATCCATGCGTATTACTTATGAAATATTGTGTTTTAGGATTGTCGGGTTTGCATTTCTTCTTCCTCGATAATTGCAGTAATTCTTAACCTTGTGAAATTGCTGGGTTTAAGTTCGACAATTCCAGCAAATAGCTTAAACTCTTACTAGCATAAAGGATCATGTGAAATTATAGTTGCATCTGACCACAAGCACGTTTAGTACCGTAATTAAGAAATGGTGAGAGATGAGTGACGCTGCATGTTGTGAACGGTGGCACATCTCTAAGCGAATCGGATTCATAATCATGATATACTGCTGTTTTGCAATGTTTGTGAATTTAATATTCTGTAGAAAGTCTCGTATTGGAAGAAAGCCTGCTCAACTTACATACGATTACTTCTCTGCTAAGCAAGTAGACGAAGTACTAAAAGACGTGACGCTGAATAAACGTTTTCGTTCTCAGCCTATTAAGCTTCCTAGGGAAACGTTCTATGGTGGCACACGTGACTGCAGAAGATAACCAGAGAACTATAGAACCTGCAGGTGTGTTTACCTAGTTTTCCATTAGTCTTGTTACGCGCTTTATTGAACGTATACTGCACGGTTACTACAAATCATGCACCATAGATCCGTGGGAAACTTTTTTGTTTGGAACTAAAACACTTTTTTCTGATACTTTTGTTCACCTGAAACAAGGGGAACTGCTTGCACCTTAAAAAATAGATACATTTAAAAGAAAAAATAATCTTATTCCTTGTAATTAAAAATATTTAAATGTTTACCTGAAACATAAGTGCATGTTTATTCATTTTTACAACAAAAATCACATATCGTTTTAGCTTTCTTAAATTAAAAATTTTAATAATAGATAAATAAAATGTTTAAAATATAAAAATGTCTTATTCTATTATATTTCCCAGGCAACTAATTATTTCTTATTATTGATCTGATTGAAAACCAGTTTGTGTCTTTACAAAATACAGCTTCTACTTGGCAATTTCTGCTAATCAATTCGACAAAAGTACTCCTGTTCGTATCTTTTTTTTACACAGGCATCACCACATTATCAAAGCAAAAAAGCCACTCGAGGATAAGGGTTAAAGAGTGTACAGTAGTCAAAAGGACAATATAGAAATCAATTCGGTAAATTTGTTAACTTCGATGGAATGGCTCATCAAGAATTTGTTTACGTTAGACTTGAAGACAACCACATTGTAGTCAGCCGGAAAGCAGGAAAACGGAAAACAATTCCACAGGCGTGCAGTTCTAAGAAAGAAGCTTTGTTCATGGAATCTAGTTTAGGTTTAGGCATAGATAAAGAGTGGGGGAATTATTTATAATGTTTTCAGCTAGACGAGTGTTTCTCAAACCTTTTTTCTTGACATCAGCAAGTAACACGATGCAAGTGCAAGGGCCATGTATATTTTGGATGGGCATCGTATTAATAGCTGAATATATCGTCATTACCATGACAGGTTCATTGGATTCTAGTTTTAGGACGTTTTCACAAGAAAAATGAGCGTTTCCCAAATGCTTCAATATAATGTTTCATCCTTATTTATGCACTGTTTACTTTGTCAATTATCAGACGTGTACAGATTATTTTCAACTTGGAGATTATACCTTTATGAATTAGATTACGCTGTATTTTTGTTGTTGCAGTTTGATATCATCAATAAATTAAGTACTGACCAACATGTCAGTGTACCAATTAACATGATAGTTTTAAGCTTACACGGTTTGAATTGCTTTAGTTTAGTATGTATTAAATAAAGAAGCATAGCATGCATACACACAGATATATACTAGATATAACATGCATGCCTACTTGGTATTGTCTAGTACCTAAGGTATCTCTGTACATGGAGTCGTCAAGGCAACCTGGTCCGATAATGCTTTTTGTTACAAGTAAATTCTGACTAATATTTAAAATCTCATATTGTTTGCTATTCATAAACGATCTCAACGCTATGGCTTATTAATTCTAGGTCTCACAAAAAAATCCACTCTCTCCATATAATGTTACCTAAATTAACAGCAGGAAACCGGATAACCCACCGGACTCCAGAAATTCTTGTCCGAGGATCCAGTAAGTCTTAGAGCCCAAAAGAAAAAGTATCCTATAATATAATTAAAGTGGCAATTGAAGGAGAGGCAAGTTCTCAACTTTTTTACTAGCTTAGTGTTTGATAGGTGAAGTAAAAATTAAATATTATATTCGAACATACGATATATCGCGTATATCGATCTCATATAGAGATCAATTGTTGTTCCAGGCAGAGGGTCTCGTGATTTATGAGAACTCCGAATGAAATAAAATAAAGCAGATTAGAGGGGTACGCACAACACACACGCACACACACACACACACACACACATATATATAATGAATAAATGACAATATTCTATATTCTAAATTTCTGATGTTGACCATCTTCCAATTTATTTCTTTAGGTTGACATTCATAATTCTTGACAGCATCGGTTTTATAGTACAAAATCAATCACTTAATTATTATAACAATCAATGAATCTATTTTTCCCTTAATTCATCAGAAGAAATAGCATGTTTGGGCATGATTAAAAAATCCGAAAATGGTAGAGAAACTGCAATTACCTTATTGTTTGTTTACATTACGTCATTTGTTAAACTTAGAAAATGTAAAATGCTCTGCAATTTCAGTGAACTTTTTAAACAAGGATTTATATATACACGAAATATACGTAAATAAAGATTATTTCCACGCAAATATATATATATATATATATATTTAAATATATATATATATACATATATATATATATATATATATATATATATATATATATATATATATGGTTGATGTTTTACTCGCCATTGTATTGGTTTCTGTTACGTCGTCTTTCATATCCAGATTTATATTGTTTATCAGATCGTTTGCAATGTATAGATATTAAATAGCCCGTATATTGCAACAATAAAGTAGCTTTATTAAGGTAATGGGAAATAATGAAAATACAGATTGGTATCAAACTACAGATATCAAACAAATATTTTAGGAGCTATAATCATTAAATGGTGATGGTCAATATTTCTCGCAACGTTTAACACTGTTACACGATATTAAATTGTGTAATTATGCTTGACTTAAGTAGTTTATTCTCGTTGCTGAAATATTAATAAAGACGCGAAAAAGGTGGTTTTAAAAGTGAACAGCTCATTTAAGATGTTTG
The DNA here is from genome assembly GCF_053919585.1 of Euprymna scolopes. Lineage (NCBI taxonomy): Eukaryota > Metazoa > Mollusca > Cephalopoda > Sepiida > Sepiolidae > Euprymna > Euprymna scolopes. Next base: position 131,787,044 of record NC_136487.1, on the reverse strand, counting down.
TTTTCAGATACGTTCTCCATTGCGTTTGTGATAGATATGGAGTCTGTATTCGCCCTATGCCAAACCCTGTTAATGTTCATAATATACATACACAAGCATCTCCACAACTCTGGCTCTCACATTACTTCTTTGGATTTCCTCTGATATTTATGTCGTGTTGGAAGAATTCGTTAAGTGACTGAGTAGGTCTTCTGTTACTATTATCTGAATTGTTTGGAGTTATTCTATGTGTTATTTGCTATGTTTATTCATGAAAGGATGATCGAGTTAGAATAACAGTTATTTCTGATTGCATGGTTAAACGTCACTTAAGCGAAGTAAGTTTAATGTTAGTGAAATACAGATTCTATCGATTTTAATGCGTTCTATTTCGAATTGGATATCATCAGCTGAATTCTGCGTGTTTCTAGGGAGCCATCGATGCCTAAGCATTGCATGTATGCACTTTAGCTTGCAACTCAGGAATAAGACCTTTCGTAAGAAATTTAAATACCAAAACTTTCGAACAGAACACTATATGTTCAGTTACATTCAATATTTACTGGGCATACAATAGTATTATTATATAGCCATATATTCGAGTGAAAATCAGTGTATTTTGTTTCATTTATTAATCACTGGCAGTTCAGCTCGGCTTTGCTCGAGACCTGTTCACTGTTAATACCTTTATGTGCATATCTCTCTCTCTTTCTCTCTCTCTCTCTCTCTCTATATATATATATATTTATATATATATATATATATATATGTATATATATATATATATATATATTAAAACGTTTGATCCATGTTCAGGTAACCTCGATCTAAAAGTTCAAGTGTTTAGGCAAAAAATTAGGGCAAGAGTGTTGTAGAGTCTGCAAATGCCAACTTTTTCAACTTTGACTTTTACGCAGCCAAATTTTCGCCAAAAACACCGATTAAAAGGCTTGCTGCATGTCTGAAAACCCTTTATGTAAAATTTAAAATGTTTATACCCAACATTGTCTTAATAGGTTTCTAGAGTCGTCAAAGTTAAAATCTTTTTTAACTTTTGCTCCGGGTTACTCACATATTTTTCCAAAAACCGATTTAAAAGCTTGGCCGATTAAAACAACTTTTCCTATGTCGTCAAGTAACATTTCGAATGTTTAGATCAAAAATTGGATAAGTTATTTGGTAGAGACCACAGAAGTAACTTTTAAAAAAAAATGACCCAAATCTGAACCCCTTTAGATTAATTGTTCAGGGCTCAAACTAAATAAAAAAGTTTGGCCCCTGTCCTATAATCTACATCTGCAATTTAAACTGTTTAGACCCAAAATTGGCGGAGGAGTTTGGTAGCATTTTCAACGGTCGAATTGTTGAACTTTAGCACCATTGACATCTGAATTCCTTGTCGAAAACCACATCTCAATATCTGGTATGTCAAATCTCGAGTCTGTAGACTGAAAATGACAGAGTAGCTTGGTAAGGAATTGTGCACACACGAAAACAAGCACTTTCACTTTTATAGATATATAGATTATAGATGTGCACTGTTTGTTAACAATTCTCTTCAATGTCCATTCAATGTGAATTACAATAAAATCTACAAATAAAAATACCTGAATGTCTGTAGAGGCTTCGAAAAACAAACGAATTTTTTCATGTCAAAAAAACTCCGAATGTAGTAATACACCTCTTTTACCTGCATAGTTACTTACTTTCCAAATGTAGAAATATTCAATAAAATGCTAGAGAGTAGAAAGACTCAATACAGGTTCCCAAAAGACGGGGTAATCTGGCTTAATAAATATTCCTTGTGCATCCCCATCGACATCCTCGGGCCGGGGCGCTACACAAATTATCAATAAAATAACACCTCGCAGTTTTGGGGATGATTGATGACCAAGAATAATTTAGTCACACAAATAAAATTCTACCAAGTAAAATAAAAGAACAGAGTCGTCGTTACCACTTTTATTTGGGCGATAAAAACAAAATGAGAATAAATCAATTTTCATACATTATTCTGCGTTTAAAGCTTAGGATTCAACATTCCTAATTACAATGATAGTTCAGAAGAAACTGATGCTGGGAATGTGCCTTCTTACAGGGCTCCCCAGATTTTCAGTACTTTCCACCTCTTCCGATATCATTTGCAAATGAATTTGCATTATCGCAACAACAGCTTCTCATTGATTTCTCGCTAGCAGCGGCCATTAGTCTCCACTGGAATTTGAGTGGCAATAAGCCACCCAGGTTCCAGTTCTTTTCACACTTGTCCAGCGGAGGACTATGCAGTGCTCTTTCCTCTGCATTTCCATCGTCCTTGACCCTTCATGGCTGTTTCTCATCATTCTTTTCTTAGGATGGGGAGATTGGGTAATACGAGGGGGGTGGGCGGGGTAGAGAACATATGGATTATTATTATTATTATTATTATTATTATTATTATTAATAATAATAATAATAATAATAATAATAATAATTTATTATTATTATTGGCTCACATGGAGCTTTCACACACGTCAACAAACACTCTGATTGGAAACCTGTGGTGATCTCTGGAAGCTGAGTGACAACAAGTCCCCCCAAACGTCCAGCTCTCTCCACCTCCTTTGATAGCATTTGCAAATAAATTTGCATCATCGCAACCGCCTTTTACCATTGATTTCTCGCTGGCAGTGGCCATTGGTTTATACTGGAATTTGAGTGGCACTCAGCCTCCCCAAGGCCCTAATTCTCTTTGCGCTTGTCCAGCCCAGGTCTGGCTAGCGCTCTCTCCTTGGTCTTTCAGTCCTTCTTGACCCTTCTCGGCTCTTTGGTATCATTTTTTTTATTGGGGGAGGGGTGATGAAACAATGCGGGGATGCACGATGGGGGTGTAGAACTTTTACATATGCAGTTTCGGTGTTCTTCATTCCCTGTAACGCTTATTCGTTATATTGTCTTTTTGTATTATTCTCCACATTCAAGGGTTTTTCTTAATATTTCCGTCGTTTTCATTATCGTTAGTCGTTGTACTTTTGCAGTTATTCCTCTGATTCCAATTTCTGACATTCTTTTTTCGATGGTTTTCGGAATTGTTCCTAGTGTTCCTACTATTATCGGTACTATTTTGTTTTTCTTCATCATCCAAATGCCTTTTAACTCTCTGACTAGCTTTGTGTATTTGCTTCGTTTCACCTTTTCTTTCATACTCACCCTGTGATCTGCTGGGACAGCAAAGTCTACGATTTGACAGGATTTTTCTTTCTTGTAAATTATTACGACATCTGATCTTCTTGCTTGGATGGGTTTATTCGTCTGTATGTCCATGCCCCATAGAATTTTGTGGTTCTCGTTTTCGAATGCTGTTGCGGGTTTATGCTTGTACCATTTGTCTGTACGCTCAAAATGCAGTCGTTTGCACAATTCCCAGTGCAAGTATTATTATTGTTGTTATTATTATTATTATTATTATTATTATTATTATTTATTTATTTATTTATTTCTGTTTTTATTGCTCGCAATAGGTTTTCATACAGATAATCATCACATATTACTCCAAGCGAATAAGGTCCTGGATATGACCTTAAACTATATCCGATCATGAGTCCCATCTTGCGGGCACTGGGGAGTGTGGGGCCACCCTTCAATAGCCATTGCTCCCAGGTCCACTCTGACCTAAAAAATGTTTCTTCAAAATCACCGGATTCGGCATTAAATAACCTGAAAAGGGTTGATATGCCGTAAAACAAAAACAACCAACCAACCAAGAGTATAACATTTAGTAAAAACAAGTTCCAGATTTCTTGTACTCTTCATCTTTTTAAATAAATATTTCGCATTATTTTGCATTATCCATCAAGTCACCATTGATTTCTCACTAGAAACAACCATTCACCTTTACTGAAATTGAGTGGCACCAAGCCTTCCCTAGGTCCTAGTCTTTTTCGGATAGCTAGTGGACGCTTATTAATGGTTTCTGTTTTCGGTCTATAACTATTCGAACCATACCATTGTCGCCCTTAGAAGAGACCATATGATTCCATATCCTTTTTATGAATATCGTTTTTTAATGCATGGCATCTACTGGTTGGCCAGTTATGTACAAATCTCAAGAGGTATAGGAGTTTTTTTATCAGCTATACGGGCGGTTAAATACTTAAGTGTTTAACCGCCCGTATAGCTGAACGACGGTTCCGGCCATAGTTATATTCTTTGTTGTAATTTCAAGTTAAGCCGAGATCGTGCAACTTCATATCTTCAACGTCCGCTTCAAAATCAACATCAAAGTCCACCCGGATGTGCTGTAGAGTGTGGTGATCTCCTGGTGCAATTAGCTCGTTGCTGCCAGACCCTGAGTGTGTCAGGAGAAATCTCGGGCGGCCCACAAGTCCAAAGATACCGAGGCTTAGCTTCAGAAAGAGTGCTACGACTTTGTACCTTTCTTTCACTGCCCCCTCCTTCGACCTGAACCAGCTGGACTGCGTCGCTTTGTTATAAGTAAAAAACATCACGAACATGACGTCCCAAAGCCAACCTGATTGCCGTGTTCCAACAAGTATTCGCTGAGCTCCCGTCAGCGCTTGTGGAAAAGGCATGCTCCTTGCTTCGAACGCATATGGAGGCGGTGTCTGATGCTTAATGCAGCTATATTGATTAAATGTAAGCTGTTCTAAATAATCAAGTTATCTGAATAATTTTTCAATAAAATTACAAACTATAGTCTAATGTTGTTTTTTTCGGGAGAAAAATGTATATCGTTCCCATATATATATATATATATATATATATATATATATATATATATATATATATATATATATATATATATATATATATAGAGAGAGAGAGAGAGAGAGAGAGAGAGAGGTACAGAATTTAAATAAAGTTTTGAATATAATGGGTGGAAGTCTCCCGAGAGCTGTTTTAGCTATCGGCTCATCAGGAGAAAATCGATAGCGTAAAAATAATAATACTATGTCGAAAGTAAAGAGTTCTGATGAGGAACTATTGAATGTGCCAAAAATTAAAAAAAAAACGATTAAAATATTAGCACAACGAGGGGGGGGGAAGAAAAACGGGAGAAAAGATTCACAGTTCCCCAGTTAGATGTTTCTTTCTACCGGCACAAAGAAGGTTTCCGCACCGCAATATAGACAGGCTCCAAATTCTTTAAATGGTTTCTGGAGTCCGCTCTATGTAGCACCTCGAACCATTCAATTTTATATCCATCGGCACAGTACGGGTTGTCAACCAAATGCTGGCCAATAGCAGAATGCAAGGCCGCAGAAGGAGGGAGACTACCAGACCCCATCATCCCTTGTCTGATCTTCGATGGTACATGCTGGTTTATACGAGTCAAAAGATGCAATAATGTTCGCCCAACATAAGCAGCATCGCACTAGCATTTGAATTGATATACAATATTGCTATTTTGGATGTAAGGCAAACTATCCTTGCGAAAAGAAGGAAATGCAGGTCTCGTAGTATATACTAAACGCAAGGACACAGAATAAAAGCAGTCATAAATACTTCTGCGAATCTGTTTGGAAAGTATGGTACTCTTTTCCCCAATCCACGGTAATTTTAAATAAACCGGGCATTTCAAAGGTCCAAACTTTTTATTGGATTTAAAATCCGCAACCTTTTTGAAAATACAATCATCAATAAGGTCAACAGGATAACCATTATTGGTGAATATGTCTCTGATCTTATCGAGTTCGGCGTCCAATCTGTTAGGTGAACAAATAATCAGGGCTTTATGTACCAAAGAATTAATTAAGCCGACCTTACGTGATTTAGGTACAAAAGACAGCCAGTCCACATATAGGCCAGTAAATGTCGGCTTCCTATAAATTGTAGTGAGAAAGACCCTCCCTTGAACGTTCGACAAGAACATCCAAGAAGGGAAGCGAATTGTCCTTCTCACTTTCGATAGTGAACTTTAGAGCTACATGCAAAGAATTCAGCCTATCAAAAAATATCGACGCTTCACTTTGCGATGGAAAAACAGCAAAAATGTCGTCAACATATCTGAAATATGCAGTAGGGTTTGTTATAGAATTAAACAGAACGGATTCATTGTACCAGACGAAAATATCCGCTAAAGTTGGGGCCAACGGACTTCCCATTGAAACCCCGTCAACCTTATAGTACATAATATCACAAAAACTAAACTCCACAGATTTTGTTTACATTAAAATGATTACAATAAAATTTCTTTAGAAAAACGTGAAGCAGTCAGGCGACCATCGTAAAGCGCGTCGGTACATATACGTATAGCCTCATCCAACGGTATGTTGGTAAAGAGACTAGGGACACCAAATGAGCACATAAAAGATGTCTCTGCATTAGAATTCAACCCACGTACATAATGAGCAAACTGAAAACAATCAAGGATACAGTGCGTGGTATATAACACGCGTACAGGTTGCAGAATTTCCACAAGCCGCTGAGCCAAAGAATGTTGTGCAGAACCAACCATTGATAAAATAGATCTCAGTGAAACACCTTGTTTGTGGATTTTGGGGAGGCCATACATTCTAGGACGTTGAGAACCAGAGGGTCTAATCCTGCCATAGACGCCCTTGCAAAAACTTTCTTTTAAATAATGCAAGTAGACGTCTTTGCATTTTTGCCTAGTTCTTACTCGTCAACTCGACAGGACCGAGTTTACGGAATTTCGAAACATCATTGAGAATAACTGCCATTTTCTCAACGTAGTCCGATTTGTCCAAAATCACCACTCCTGCACCTTCGTCTGGTTTGCACATATAAATATTGTCATTGGATTTTAACGCTTTCATAGTTTTGAGTTTTTAAACGTTAATAAACTTTATTTTAGTGTCCCCATAATTTTTGGCACATTCAATAGTTCCCCATCAGAACTCTTTACTTTCGACATAGTATT
>NC_136487.1:131760182-131775182 GCF_053919585.1 Euprymna scolopes | reverse complement strand
ACAGCCAGAAGTTTACCAAAACATTAGGTAAAAATGATTTTGGGAGAAATGAACGGGCTTCGAAGTTGACACACTAATGTCGTCAGTCCGCGTGGTTAACTGCTTAGCCACGCCACCTCGCAATGGTCTAAATGTAGACACAATCTTTAAAATTCGATTTGAACAGAATAATAAGGCAACGCTATGTAAAACAAGTAAATTTATTGAGATCTCTGTGGGGTATATGCGAAAGGAGAGAAAAAAAGACGTACCCGGCGTATCTGCATCGCTCTTTGGGAAAGAAGGAAAGGATCGCTAGCTCATTTATATACACGAAGGGCATCGTGGGGAGGCAGGACATGATGGGAGAAGCTATTTTTTCCATGTCTCTTCCTTTTTTTCTAGATAGGAGGATATGAAAGCTGAGAAAAACGCCTCCCAAATTTTTGGTCTAAACACTTGAAATTTTTTATTGGACATGTTTCAAAAATGTTAATTGTATTTGATCAAAAAAATGTTAAGGGGTAAAAATTGGGGTACAATGTTTAAAAAATGCTACTTCTGCAGTCTCTACTAACCTTTCTCAATAGCAGTTAAGGAAGTAAAGTATAGAGAAATGCATTAACATACATATGCATACTTTTTTATTATATACATATTCACATAAAGTTATGAACAGTCCATAAGGCCCAAGCAAATCCGGACTGAACTGCTAGTATATGGCAAAATAAAAGCTGCGAAATATACTATTTTACATAATCACAAATGACATTGATTTGTCTTTGAACTTCCCGTAAATAAATTTCCATGGCACTATCTCTCACAAAAACAAAACAAAATGTTTCTACTTTCTGATACGTGTTCGTTAATTAACTACTGTAAGGGGTTTGCGTTTATAATATTGCGTTTCTGTTTTTAAAAAAAATCACAAAATAATTAACAAGTTCATGCATATACGACGGTTTGCAAGATTCGAAGAAAACTGGTCATCTAGGAACTACAAAGAAGAGAAAGAATAGAAAGTAACTAGAGATGGGTTCCATGCGTAAACTCTTTCCCAAGAGTGTGAAAACTCCATAATCAAGGCTGGCTGGGCAAATAAAAAATGCATTGTATTTTTGGAGCATGGATTTTGTTCCAAGTCAACCAGACGAGACGATAAACAAAGAAACCAGAAAAAAAGAAGGTAGAACTTTCTATTATATGCATATGTGTTAATTATACACATGCAGTAATGTGTACCCAGTAATACATCATAGACGCACATATAAGAGTATATATATATATATATATATATATATATATATATATATATATATATATATATATATATATATATATATATAAAAGCATGCTGCCAGGCATTGCCGATCGTAAAATACGCTTAGATGTGATATTATTATAATTGCCGATTCCGTATTGATTATTATATTATTTTTGACCTAATATATAGTAATGCTTTAATAAGAAGTTAAAACAAGTCCCGATCGCTACCACCTAAAATCAAAACTAAAACGTTAAAGACAAGAGAAAGATCTATTAATACCTGACTATAAAGGAAGATATATTATACCCTAATAAAGCTTAATGAAAGCTACATTAATACCATACTAAAGTTTTAAGAAAAATAAAAGGTTGTTCATCCCTACACAAAAGAAATAAATTCTTATAAACAAATTAACAATTAAAACTCTTTTAAAGAGTGTCTAAGTAATCGCCACCTCATTGCATTTTCACTTGACACTTTGCTTAAATGAAAAATAAAACATTAGAAAGTATCTATATGATTACCATTTATTTTACTATATTTATTGTACCGTTCTTAAGATTTAACCATCGGCGACGCTCGGTATAATCCGGAGATTGACGTTAGGTTCCAAGCAAAGCCGAACAGACGGTTAGTTACGGTCGGTTCAAAATCTGCACAATGAGCTAATTGTGTAATTATTTAAAAATGAGATGCAAATTCATTTCACTGGAAATCTACTATGCGAAGAAGATGTCTATGTGTGTATATTTAGCTGGAGAATAATGGACTAGTCTGAAAATAAAGTAAGGGTTTGGGAGGGAGAAGATCAAGAAAATTTATATATATATACACATATATATACACACATATATATATATATATATATATATATATATATATATTGTAATAGAAATAGAAATAGATTTATCCCTTGACAATACTTGAATAGTCCTGCGATTTTAGTTTGAAAATAATTATAACACATTATAATCAAATTTAGTATAAATTAAGACGGATATATTATAAAAAAATTAGAAAACTATAATCATAAGATTCACTAAAATATCATAATCAATAAATAAATGTAATCAGTGATAACAAAATAAAAAAACAACACCAATGAGGTAAAAATTGAGAACAGAAAAAAGTAAAATATAAGAAACCAAATAAAAATTGAAGTTTATACAAAAATTAAACTTCAACTTTTTTTATATTAAATATAGATTATATCTATCCAAAATAATTAATTGTATTAATACACACACACGTATATCTATTAATATATATATATATATATATATATATATGCATACATGTATGCATATATGTGTGTATATGTGCCTATATATTTTTGTCAGTTTACATATATGTATAAGAGTTGTGTATATATGTGTGTATGTCTACTTATGAACCCATATGTGTCTGTATTTACTTTGTTTATATATATGTGCGTGTGCGTATATATCTGTATGCGGATGCGTAGAAGTCTACATATATATGTGTATGTAAAGATGCGAATGTGCGCGTGCGTTAATCTATGTAATTAAAAAAAAAACATTATAAACGGCAAGGAACAAGCCGACGTGTTACGACTACGAACATTTAAAGGAATCCCGTACTTGTCAAAAAAAAAATGACATCTACACTAACCCTTTCCCCTCTCTCTCTCTCTCTCTCTCCCTCGCTTTCCTTCTCTTTCCCTCTCGTTCTCCCTCTCTCTCCCTCTCACATCTATTTAATATACCTTGTTGAAAAACCAAAAATCAATTAAAATATATAACCAAAATATTGAAACTTCCCCCCTCACTTTGTTCTTTATCATCCTCTCTCGACCTCCATTTCCCTATATCCATATATTGCTACCCACGCCTACCTTAATCTGCTACCCCCCCACACACACAATACAATCGAATGTATCTTTAACCTTCAAAACTGAAATATTGTCAACACCCGACTCTCCCCTAGATTTATTAAAATGATATGGGTTGTAGTTCACTAAAATAACGGATAGCGATCTTTTAAAAATTAGTGATCGACTTTATAAGTGTATAAATATCTTTATTTATGTAAAACTGAACAAATATGTACGTGTTTGGATGTGTGTGTGGGTGTGAGAGAGAAAGAGAGGGAGAGAGAGTGTGTGATTACGTGTGTATGAGTGTAATTATTCGACGGAAAATCATAAAGAAGCGTGTTAAAAATTTTAAAAATTAGTGACTAATTTAAACACCTCTACGAAATTGCGTCCGTGGGCGTGTAAGTGTAGTGTTTGGTTTAGGATTATGGCATGTCTTCGGGTCTGTGTTTTACTTTGTTATATTATTAGCATAATATTAAACGTTTAACCTCACAAAATAATACTATTCACGACGACAATTCAAGTCTTTAGTCTGAATGTAATAACGTATACCATAGTTCAATGCCGTATTTAAACTCAGCAAACTTCCTATTGATCAGTGTCAAGATTCTTTGTGCAGGTGTTCAGAACTGTAATGCAAAAAATTATATATATATATTTTAATAGTGTTCCTGTTACAAGCTTACATGCATTTTATACTGGATTAATAGTCTTATACGAGTTCACCTCATAAAAAAATGGACAAAATTAAGCCCTAATCATCAGAAAACATCAATCGACGGTAAAAGCTTTTGTTAATCATATACTATTACACCTCCACTATTTATGTGTGTGTTTGATCATCGAAGTTAAACGAGGTTCATCGAAACAAGTATCAATGACTATTTAGAAATACTAAGGAATTCATGTGATCTCCCCTTTCCTTTTCCCAATTGCGATTCCATCTTTTTTTTTTTTTTTTTTTGCTATACACAGATAGAGCCCAATCACGGGCGTGTGATATTTGCATTACGCAACCGTTTGCCCACTATTACAAGTTCGGTTACACGAACAACAAACATCACTTCTCTCTTGAGACTGAATAGATACAATGGTATCTAAATTTATACTTAATCTTTAAACAGCAAAAACGCTGTACGTTCTTTTAATGTTTTCATTTTCTAAAGGCAGATTTAGTTAGGTCAACTTTTTTTTTATTTTGAAATCATACATTAAAACAAAGGTGGGGATAACTGCGTACATATTATGACGTCACTGAGAGCTGACGCTATACATAAAAAATCTAATAGGATCATAAACAGCCAATGGTAGTAGAAAATGAGAAGGGCATAGTTCAAAACATAAATAATTCGGAACGAAACATAAAGGATCCATGATCGCAGAAAACATGTCCAGTTATGTTGGGACAATGGAAATTTTATGGATCTGTAAAATTAGGTGTTTTGTTCTATTGTACACAGGTGTAGATAGGAATAAAGTCGAATACGACAAGGATTGCTAGAGCAAATGTGCATGTATTAACAGGAGGTCTAATGTTATGAAGTCTAAAGGGCAATTCCTTTACAGAAAGAATATGCTGCATGTGTGTATCTAGATTCGGCATTTAGACATGGAAGTTTTTGTTAGTTTTTTTATTGAAATACATATTAGCCTTTACCTGGAAATTATCTAACAATTGTATTTTTATTATTAAATCTTAAACTAATATACGTAGAACAATAATATACGTAGTTTTTAAACGACGCTTTTGGTAGGCATTAAATTGATATTGATTAAACTATTTTTTACATAGGAGTAATCACTTACCAAAGCCCAGAGGCTACTCGATGATAAGGGTTTAATACTGAACAGTACTCAATGGGGCAGTATCAAAGTAATCGTTAGAGGTGTAAATTTGGTAAATTGGATTACTTAAGAGGAACGGCTAATCAAGAAATTATTTACGTTGAACTTGAAGACGACCATATTGTAATCAGCTGGAAGAGTTCCACAGGTGTGCAGTTCTAAGAAAGAAGCTTGAATCTACGTTTAGGTTTAGGTAAAGAATGGGGGAAATTCTTGATAGTGTTTACAGACAGACGAGCGTTTCTCGTGAAAGTTTAGCGAGGGTGGACCATAGATTGGATGCTCAGATGAACACTTGCAATAAAAATAACGATAGAACAGCAACAGGCTCGCAACGTCTCGTCTGTGAGAAAGAAGGTGTAGGGAAGAGAAAAGGGCACCCTCCACGAGGCTACGAAGTCTATTTTGAACTCTCTCAAAGCAGGATTAGATTTTTCTAGCAGCTTCTGCCCAGATATGGCAACAATACTCCATCATTGGATGTACCCGGCTCTTATATAGGTAGAGGATTGCATCAGCAGTGAGATATCTACTAAATCGATAGACGGATCCCATCATTTTTCCAGTGACCTTGGCTACGGATTTGCTGTGCGTGTTCCATTTAAGATCAGGAGTAAAATGCAAGCCCAGAAGCTTGTCAGAACATTTATCCTCCTCAATTGATTCCAGATGATTATAAGTACTTTCACGATGTAAAGATAGATACTTGTTCTAATGATATTCTAGCAAATCGCATAAAATAAAGCCCACAAAGTGTGGTATTTACGGAAAATTGTGATCTAATAAATAAAATCATTTTATATTTTATTAAATTGCTAAAGGATGATTTTTGCCATATTTTTAGTGTGTGCTAATTGTTTTTCAATAACAATGACTAGTCCTTACTTTTGTCTTGTCATTTTATATATGTATATATGAACCGTTCCCGTGATATTTTATTCCGATTGAATTAATCAGAAGAGAGTGCAATGATCTGAAAGTTTATTCCTCTACTGCAGGTATTGTCGATACGACACTAAGCAAGCTACCCCTATTATTGATGTATGTAAGAAATAGAAATGCGTTTATTATTTCCTCCACAGATAAAATAATTTATTGACCAGCATTCAACAATCCCCTTTAAAGTTTTATGAAGTCGATGTAACTGATGTCAGCAAAGTAAGGAGATGGATACATGGATTTCAGAGTAATGACAGCGATGATAGTTACAAAGTAAATAATGAACCCACCACCTAATCGCTGGAAAAATTGTATTGAAAATGGTGTTGACTATACAGAAGATAATTATTGGAGCAAAAATTGTCGCTGATTTTCATGGTACAACTCGTGTTTTTGTTATCCTGCAGTTTGCTTAGTTAAATAACCGTAAGTATTAATTTTTGAACGACCGGATAAGGTATTTAACAACCGGATTTACATAAACAGTCACCAATGATTTGTTAGGAATAGTTGATAAATATCATTAATACCGGCATGAATTGTTTTACATCAAATACAGTAAGGAAATCAGTCATAAACTCGCGGAAGCAAACATGGCACGTCGATTTTAATTGTCTGATACGTTTCGGTTATATATATATATATATATATATATGAACAAATGATTAATAAAACATGTTAAAAGACATCTTGAAAAAGAGTTAAAAACATATTTAATTAAAAAAAAAAGAAGCACAAGATCAGTGGAGAGTCCTTTATCCGCGGAGTTTCGAAGAAATACCCTCCTTCTCATCAGAGGGCAGGAATTAGCAAAATGCAGTATCGGATTTTGCATATAAAAGTATTTAATGAAACTACAAGTAAGTCACAGGTCTTACTTGGTTAAAAAGGGTGAGGTAAGGGGAACATGAGGCAAAAGAAAAATGATAAAAAGATTTCACATGAATGGATAGTCCGGTGAAGGGTACAAATCCAAAAATGCTAAATTCCAAAACGGTCGAATTTAAACTTTAAATCCAATGGGTAAATTCCAAATCGTCCAAAATAATCCAAAAGGCAGAGTTCCTTGGAAAAAAGCGCAAATGGAATGGATTCCAAATCATTAAAAGAAAAGCACTGGAGATAATATTTAAAACACGTCTGTCAAGGCTGGATGATTAAAAAAAATTAAGGTTTAAAAAAAAAACTGGAAAAGCGGTGAAAGTTTAAATTTGAAAAACAACGTCAAACTGACCCAGACAGAAAGCGCGAAAGTTAGCGTAAATAATTAGGTCAGCTTAGATATGCACGTGAAAGTCCCAGAATTAAATTAAGAAAACTGATCAGAAGAACAAATAAATGGCCACGGTTAAGAAATGGGCGTATGTTATACATACATATAAAATAAAAAATAAAGTAAATAAATAAAAAAAAATAATTAGTGTTATCAGTGTTCGGATGGCTGCTATGAAAAATATTATTATTATTATAGCTGGTTGTATGATTGAAAATAGAGGGCCTGGTTGATTCGTTTGTTGGATTAATAATTATATCAGAGGGAGGGTCAGAGGAAGGATAATTTGGTGGCAAAATGTTATTGTCTATTACGGGAGAATTGCGTGGGAGCTCTGTAATTGTGCATGAATATATTACATCTTTATAGATGCAATCATTATCGAGTGGGCAAAGATGTTTGTTAATACAGTTGCAGTTTCTTTTTGGTTGGATTGGGAAAGGGAATTTTTGGGCTGATTTAATTTTTTTGTTATTAGATGCTAAGATTCTTTGTGCTAAATTAGGCATGGTAGAATAAGACATTCTTATTGAGTTTTTATTAAAAATTGAACTACATCTGTGTGAGTATTTGAAAGAGGTTTCTACAATATTGAAGAATTCTTTAGGTATATTAGTTTTAACATTTACGCTAAATGGAGTATTAAACCAAATAATTTTCTTTCTCCTAGTGCGACAGGGTGGGTTAGAAGTATTACGATTAGCATGTTGGTTCGGATTATATTTGTGGAGTGGACCATTGCTATTGATAGCAGCAGATCTTGTTATTTGAACTGGTTTCTTGCGAGTCATATTGTGTGTGATTACAGATTTAAGACGGCATAAATGTGGAGCATAATGGTTATATTGAATCTTTTCATTGTATCCTGAATTTCCTAAGGCATTATTGAAGAAAGTAGCATTTTGATTAAAGTTTTTTTTTTTTTATCGGCTGAGAGCGTAGAAATTCTTCTAGCGACGGATGGTACTATAGATTTTATAATTGAATTGGGGTGGTTAGAAGATTTATGGACGTATAAAAGAGTAAGTTTTGGTTTATGATAGGGGCTGTAAGTTTCAGTATTAAGATTAAGTGTAATGTCTAGAAAATCTGAAGTTTTTTTATTTGGTTCAATAATTATAGAAAGGCCAAAATTATTTAAAAAGTTATGTCTTTGGCCTGGCTGTTGTTGTAAATAGAGCATCGTCTCTATAAAGGCCCCCTTGGATATGTTTAAAGTGGTATTTCAGTTCTTTCAGTAAGAAGAGTCCCACTATATCTGTAACCTCAGCAGAGTCGGAAGCACCCATAAAGATGTCAAAATTATTAGGGGTATCTTTTCTAGTCCAAAACTTATTGTTAAATTGTATAAGGGATTTTCTGGCTAGGAGAATTAATTTAATGTTCAAATGAGTTAAGTCAGAATTTCTTTTAGCAAAGATTAGGGCCTTATTTAAGGAGAGTATTTCTTCGAAACTCCGCAGATTAAGGACTCTCCACTGATCCTGTGCTTCCTTTTTTTAGAATTAAATATGTTTTTAACTCTTTTTCAAGATGTCTTTTAACATGTTTTATCAATCATTTGTTCATATTATAAGCTCTATTTCCTTTTCGGTTTTATTGAGCTCTTTACATCTGGCTGAGTTTATTTTACTTGTAAATATTAACTCTTTAGTATTTATAATATATTTTCAGTTTACCATTTTGATTACCTTGGTAAACTTACTGTAATTTTTATTATATATATATATATATATATATATATATATATATATATATATATATATATATATATTACACAAGTGCAAAATGACTCAAGCGGGAATTGCAGACCTGAAGGCACTTTATAGTTCAATAAACTGGTCTGGAATATAGTGGCATTGTACTAACCTTAATACTCGAAATATTCACTAGCACATTGATACGATTAAAAAGCTTTCAGAACTGAACGGCGTATGTGACGAACGTAACAGTCAAGGCTGCCTGCAGCTAAATAAAAATAATATGCAAAACCTAATTCATTAGTATCAATCCAATAACCTATGTAAATTATAACATTTTTATACACTAAATAAAATTATGAGATCTGTTAAGTAATTTTGTAACTTAGATTTGTAACAAACATTGAATAAAATCTTTTGTGAATGCATAATGAAACAATCAAATCAATCTGAGGAAGATTTTTCTACTGAAAGAGTTATCGATCCGGATAGAATACGAAAAGGACGAAATCGAATATCTAATCAATTGTATTGATTTTACGAGAAAAATATATTTGGAATAACTGTAATAATTAGGAATATAATCTAAAGATATGTAGTTCATAATTAAGTATGTGTAGAATGTTGGGAGTTGGAAAAAAACGTGTTTATATATATATTCGACAATATTCTATGAGTTTTACTCAGGTGTGCAAATATGTAGGTATATGTAAATATATTTTAATATTTCTATTCTACTATTCTGCTTTTTCTACACCTATACACGCACGCATACATATCTGTATATATATATATATATATATATATATATATATATATATATATATATATATATATATATATAGCCAGTAGAGTTTAGTTTCCTAGAAGTACATCCAATGAAACAACACGTGTCTACCCAAATAGTGCTCAATGAGTGAACAGAGCATGTATATTAATTTTATTTATACAAACATTAATGGCTACATATGTGCAACATGTTTCTGTAATCACCCACGTTGGGGGATTACGTCTTCAGGCCAAGAACTACCTTCAAAAGTGACATTTCCACCAAATACATTTTTCTACTTCGTTTATCAAGTTAAAAATACAACCTGGGTGGGAGTCAAAAAAACAAAAAACGGTAAAAGGATGAGTGAGGTCTCTGAAGATGATAAACATCTTTTTTCTTTTCCCCTTCCCCCATGTAACCTAACTTTTGGCTTTTTATGACATAGGGTACTTGAGAGTTTAGTTTTCTTGTCTTAGAGTCTGTAAGTTAATAACCTTAGCTATGGTCAACCAAGTACTGACCGGTGCCTTTTTAATCTACCTCCACCCACACATACACGCAACCCACACATAACACATCCATACACAGACACTGCCAACACACACATACACACATTAATCAATATATTCAAAAGCGAATCCATGCTGAACACACTTTGTTTTATTTACTGAAACTAGACAATGATTCTGAAACTACATAGAGGATAAAGTAAAAGTTACATTAAGGTAAATAAAAAAATATAAATAAATAAAAATAATAGTCTGTAGTCGGGTAGCATAATATTGCATATACGAAGATGTTACCACGCTGCATAAGTAAAGAAAAATACTATTATTTGTCTCTGTATGTCTGTAATGTGTGTGTGTATATATGCGCGGGTGTAGATAAATGTTAGACATTTATAAGTGTATTGATACACGCATATAGGTACATGTGGGGTTTAGAAAACTTTCGGGTTTATATTTATTCACATTTTGTTGGTTTATTTTTTTTAATTTAATTTTACTTTATTCTTATTTATTTATTTATTTATTTTTTATTTTTTTTATTTTTTATTTTTTATTTTTTATTTATTTATTTTTTATTTTTTATTTTTTATTTTATTTATTTTTTTATTTTTTATTATATTTTTTATTTTTATTTATTTATTTATTTATTTATGTATTTTATTTTTATTTTTATTTATTTATATTTTTTTATTTACCTTAATGTAACTTTTACTTTATCCTCTATGTAGTTTCAGAATCATTGTCTAGTTTCAGTAAATAAAACAAAGTGTGTTCAGCATGGATTCGCTTTTGAATATATTGATTAATGTGTGTATGTGTGTGTTGGCAGTGTCTGTGTATGGATGTGTTATGTGTGTTGTATTTTTAACTTGATAAACGAAGTAGAAAAATGTATTTGGTGGAAATGTCACTTTTGAAGGTAGTTCTTGGCCTGAAGACGTAATCCCCCAACGTGGGTGATTACAGAAACATGTATGCACATATGTAGCCATTAATGTTTGTATAAATAAAATTAATATATATATATATGTGTGTGTGTGTGTATGTGTGTATGTATATATATATATATATATACAAGCATATATATATATATATATGCGTCTACGTGTATGTATTTCTAAACAAGACAAATTAACCACTGTGAGAAATGAAAGCCAATAAACGTGTAGTCTAGCTGTTGATCTCGAGTCGTGTTTGTTTCAGTTCAAACGTTAGTCGGACCCCACACCGTCTAGTACCATCGCAAAGGAATAGCAAACAAAAATAAATAAACACAACTTTGCTTTTATTGCGTTTTACAAACAAATACATTTATTGTCGTTACTCTTCAAACAATGCCTGATCCCTTTTTTTACTTTTCATTTCGTCTTCGATAAAATAAAAAAACGCCATTTCGACACCAGCTTACAAATTTCTCGGCGTCACTACAGGGACATATAGCCACCTGACCTGTTGCGCACTTTTACTTTTCGAACCTCACGCTTGCCTACATCCAGCCATTTCTCACTTTCAACTTTACACGTCAATTTTTCCCGGCGCGCACTTTGCTTCTATTTTTGACCACGTGATATCTTTTTTTTTCTTTTTTTTTGTGATGCAAGCCCGTGCGCACTTGCTAATTTGCATAGTGCGCCAACCGACTACTGCTACTGTAAATATCTTTCGGCTCCTGCTAATATTTTCGCGTGCATTTTTCCGCACTCTGTTAAAAATATCTTCATAAAAATAACATTTTAAATTTACTGAATAACGAAAGAATATATGAAAAAGGTACCAAAGCACTACCGCCGTAACGATGTGAAAAGCATGCAGTACGGTGAAAAAAAAGTTAAATTTAGAAGAGTGGTGACAGAACATTAGAAAAGGAAATAAACAATATGAAATTTAGATGAAGTAAAATAAAGTAAATGTTATTTAAATCTGGATTAGTATTTTGTGGCCCGGTATATTTCTTTATTTGTGTCCGAGTTTTATTCACGATATCTGAGGAAGATATCTGTACTGTGTCTAAATTCTCGTTAGCTGGTAATGAGCGAATAATTACTATGGTTGCGATCCATTTGCAGTGTTGAGGATAGGAAGTGGTCGTGAGGGATAGTCTTGCCATTTGTTGATCAAAATTCTCTATGAATGCATGCGGTAGTTGGCTGTTTGAGATTCATAGATGTTGTTTATCGACTACAAAATTTTACTGCATCTTATCCATGTTTCAATTAGCTTATTTTCTTTTTTTTCTATTCCTCGTTTTCTATTTTAATGGGAAATTACTGTAGCTAATATTTTTTAACGATCTGAACATTGGTAACATTGAAGTAGTCTGTCACGTTAGTACTTCAGAAAATACATGGAGTAATACAATATGGAGTGTTATCAGGAAAATAAATGCCGACGCCAGGACCATAACGTTCGTAGGAAATGAATGAATGAGTTCTTATTTGTTTATGTTCAAGTTTTTTTTTTTACAAAATAAAACGATTTTTGCGTATCCGCAGGATAGCGGCAGAACTATGATTTTATTCCTGAATTTTACTGTGTACTTCGTTCTCTTTTGTCATTTACTATCTACGGCATTTTATTTTATAGTACACCGTGTGCCATAAGCATAACACACACACACGCACACACACACACACACACACACATATATATATATATATATATATATATATATATATATATATATATATATCACATGACGCGTATTTAAGCAATTATGCGAAACCCACTATTAATTTGTTTGTAAACAAGCTTATGGTTTGAGCGTTGTAAGCGACTGTCAACTCGACATGTATAGGTTCGATCCACGACTCGGGAAACATATATGTTTATGGCAAGTATATATATATATATATATATATATATATATATATATATATATATATATATATATATATATATATATATATATATACTGTTTCGTCACTCAGAGAAAGTGTTTCACATCTGATCGGTCCCGCAACCTTTCTCCCAGTCGCTGCAATGTTTGATTCCTGTTCATTTTTAACATGTTTTATAATGGAACATATTATGGTGAATTGACAGTATTTGTTCCCTCTCGTCGTTTATACTCCATGCATACTGGACAAGCAAAAAACACGCTCATTCACTACTGACTTCCCTGGATTCTAATCTCTCTGTTTCTTCCCTCGGTATGCCCTCCACATTTCCTTTGGCATAACTATACTTGTCTGTCAAAATGTAAATGTAACGTTGACAAATATATTGCTTTTCAACTTATCTAAGTGTCCTGTTACACAGAATCCCAAGTAGTAGGATATTACATCCAAATCCTCTGTTTTATGGGATGTAGTAATATAACTAATTATTCTAAAAAACGGAGGACGTTTTCTAATTATTCCGTTATTATCTTGCATGTGCGGATATGTTACTTTTATTCATAATGCAAATAGACACTGATGTCATAGGCAAATACCAGAAACGCGATTGATGACAATAAGGAAACATATAGGTAGAAGTATAAACAGAAGAAAATGAGCAAAATTCATTCAGATAAATTTTCTTGAATGTGCAGGATAATCGCTAGAGTGATAGAGGTTGAATTTGTTGTAGAGAAGAACAGGATATGATGGCTGAGGCGATAATTTTTATTTTTTATTTTTCGTTCTTTTTGCTAGACTTAATAAAGCGTGACATATTCAAACTAATATATACAAGATGTCTAACATGTGAACTGTTTTTGTTGTATTCCGATTCGGACAATATGCATAAAACTTTTGTTAGAAGCAACCACTGAAAATGAAGATATTTTACTTCTAATTCCACACCAACTTCATAAACAATTCCAAGACGTTTTATTCTTCGAATTATTATATATATTTTTTCACGTTCACCACGAACAAGACATATCACGACTTGACCGTAAGGGGCTAGTATTTGGTACCATGCCTAGGAAAGCTTAACAAGATATTAAAGTACGCTACATTTAAACTTCTGCATATATAATATACAGTCAGAGAAGCAGGGGACACGAAGAAATTCCAAAGTCTAGCTCTTCGAGGGAATAAATTATTGAAGTAGAAAGCTTTCTAGCATTTAGGGGCCTAAACAGTGAACAGATTGGCTGTTTTCCTAGGCGGGTTGATCTGGGATATGTACATCGATGGGGGCAGAAGTTCAACGGGTTCATCATTCAAAGTTATAAAATACCCCCTCATTAAGGTATATTTTTTGTAAATTTGCATATTATTATATGGTCAGGTCTATATAATTTCTGGTTACACTTTTCTCCAATTCGCGCTTAACTATTTACACGCTATTATTGCTTTCGCCGTAGTTTGTACAATCAAAACAGAGGAACTGGTTAAGTCAACAACACAAGTGTATTTACATTTATCAACTGATGGCATACGATATGAGAAAGAGAATGCGATGGAACGAAATGCGATCGGTATGTGTGTTCAGTGGTGAGTGTCGGTGGCGATAGAAATGTCAATCACGCTAGCCGTTAGCTCTTCAGTATCTGCTTTCTGTTCTCTCGTCTTAGATTGAGTCAAATAACGATTCTTTGATTTTGAATACTTCCATTGTTTTCTCTCTAATGTACACTATAAAACGGCCAAATTGTTTAAGTATACAGTTAATTATCATGATATTCCAATACTCTATCAAGAATTTCGATTAACTTTTTTCTTTAAATTTAATTACACCAGCAATGGGATTTAACATTTGGCTTTGCCCAGATCCCGTATTTTCGTTTCTGTAATATAGCGGAAGTTTTCCCTGCGTTGCCCGTAACTTAACCAACATGATTTGATCAATAAGAATAAAACGCCACCTAAATAAAATTCCGTTAATCTCACTTTTTTCATAGAGATCCCAAACTTTGAAGAGTAGAAATATTTTTTTATCAATAATA
>NC_136487.1:131667682-131757682 GCF_053919585.1 Euprymna scolopes | reverse complement strand
AATTTTGGAGAAAGAGTATAACTCAGAAATATATAAATGTTAAACAAGTAAATACTTGTTGATTTCCATAATACAATTCGGCTTTCAAACATACCTTGTAAGTAATTTAATTTTAAACTCATATTCAATCAACGCTTCCTACACTGAAACCATTACTTGAGATATTTTTTCATATATATGGGAGTGCCTGTGTATAAAACAGACAAAAATGTACTAAATTAAACAAGACTATATAATAAAAATGTAAACTGATTATATTTTCAGAATATGCTTACATTAGGAAACTGCATTAATAATTACATGTATTTAATAGTATCAAATATTGGGTATATATATATATATATATATATATATATATATATATATGTTTATATGTACGTATGTTGAAACATGGTGGTGTCAATGTATATTGTGGGGTTCACTCATTGATACTATCAGTATGGCAGTGTGACTTGGCTGCACAGGACTGGATAGATGCCATTCTGCTTATGTTGTACAAAAGAAAAGCGTGCAAGGTCTGATTGTAGAAATTATCGAGGTGTTACTGTTGATTACAGTTTGAAAGGTATTTGCACGGCTCTTGCTTAACCGGTTGAGGAAATATATGTGTCCTGATATTCTTCTGGAATCCCAGGCTGGTTTTAGAGGTGAACGAGAGACCGGGGATATAGTGGTTTCTGATAGACAACTTTTAGAAAAGTGTATTGAGCAGCTAATGCCTCTTGCCATGTGTTTTTCGACTTAGTCAAGGCGTTTGACACATAAACCGTGAGGTTCTTTGGAAAGTGCTGGAAAAAATTAGCTGTACACCATCTTTTACGGAAAAGTTCAAGTGACTTCATCATATATACAGACCCACAAAAATAAAAATAAAAGCTAAATCGAGATTATCTAGAACATATGTTGGAGAACGGAGAAAAAAAGGCCAAAGCCTCTAGTGTTTTGATGTGATATTTTGAATATAATAAACTAGTTATAATGAAAGTGTCATTTCATTCAGACAAAACACTAGAAAACGGGGCCTAATTAGAGGTGGGGCCCGTTTTCTTTGGTCACCCTGTATTGTTTTCATTTTATCTAACTGCTGTGGTCTGCTATGGTTTTCTGTGATTGCGATATGGACGTTTGAATTAGATTCTGAACGACTAGCAAGGTGTTCACCGTCAGAGGATCTCGCGCCAAAACACTTGTTAGTGATGAACTTTAAGGAAGCTGATAATGTTGAGAAGGTGACAACCCTCTTCTGTATATATGCAATTTATGATGGATCTCTTCACGAATGCTTGTAACCTCTTTTAAACTGATAGTTAGTATTAAGAAAATGAAGGTCATGTACACACCTGCTTCTGTTGATCTGTATGTGGAACATGATATCTTCGTCTATGGAAAGCTCCTTGAAGTCGTAAAAAATAATGTGTATCTACCTTATCAAATGACGGAACTCTTGATGCGGAAATAAGACAGAGCATCAGCAAGGCATTAGATGCATTAAGAAGGTAAGTAAATAGAGTATGTTCTGATTGTGATCAAAGTATGAAAACTAAAATGTCAGTATATTAAACCTGTGTAATGCCATCCCTTGTCTATGCTTATGAAACATACACCTTATACCGGTCTCGTGTAAAAATGTTCGAGAGGTTTCATAAGCACTACCTTAGACGCATTCTTTGTTGAAAGCGGGATAGTTTTGTCCCTGATACATGTATCTTTAATAAGGCTAAAACATTTATTAAGAACCGGATGCGTTGGGCGAGTAATCTTGTCCTGCTTAGTGTTTATCGACACCCAAAACAGTTGTTTTATGGTGAGCTCCTTTTAGGTAAAAGACCCAGCACTAGCCTAAAAAACGTTTCCGCCATAGCATCAAGGAGATTCTGGTGATCGTTCATGTTCCTGTTGACAGTTGCGATTCGCTAGTGTATGATCGGAAGCAGAGCAGAGCTATGATATACAGGACCGCAGAACATTTTCAAGCAGCCAAGATAGATCGTGCGAAGCTGAAGAGAGCATGTAGAAAACGCTAAACCCAACCTGCCGTTCAATCATGGAAATCTTTAGATATGTGAGGTGTGTGACCGGGCTCTGTTGTCTAAGGCAGGTCTTGTTAGTCACATAAAAGCGCAAGATGATATGGGTTCAGTTGCTGTCTTCAAAGTCATATTTGCATGAGGTTGTGCAAGTGTCTGACAGAACTGAAAAGTCATCTTCGGCCACATAGACCTTCAGTGACTGAAGGAGTTTCACTCGTCTGACAAGACGCTGCAATGCTCTTATATATATATATATATATATATATATATATATATATATATATATATATATATGCCTGTTGTGTATGTAATAGGAGCAAGTCATTATTCAAGCAAGTCTCATTGCATACGAAAAAGTTGTTCTATTTTCCGAATTTTTTGGATATCTTTTCAATTCGTTAGGCGTTTCTGTTTTATTTCGGCTGGCATGCTGTACATTAAGGAGCCCAAAAGCTGTTGTTCAGCCATATTTTTCTCAAGCGCTTTCTTTCGGTACATCCAATCGACGCTTGGAAAGATTGTTGTTGTCGTTTTGTGTTTCTTTTTCTTAGAGGCTTGATGTATTAATAGTTTTTTTTTAATAGTTATAAAAGTGGGTGCAGTATGGGTAGAGTCAAATTATTATTTTATAATGCTGATTTTCTAATTTTAGATTTTATTTATGTAGTTTCTTGCTAGTTAGTGAACACAGTTAGTATATTTGTCCCGGTATTAATGGAGATCCGGTTCCGGTTAATAAGGGGATCTTGTTTTCTTTAATAGTACCTCTAGCAATTTTAGTCTTCGTGTGCTGTTGTTAAGGTATCGATTTTAAGTATTGTTAGTTATGATATTTCTAATGTTGGACGACTGTAGGTCTTATCATGGGATGTTGGTTTTTGGCGCTATTGTAAGCTAAATGATTGGTTGGTATCATTAAGTTAGTATCGGGAAGTATTGTTGTGGTGTGGATTCTGTATGCGTGTATGAGTTTTTGGAATGAGTTCCGAGACATTCTTCGAAAAGGCAAATAAATCCATACACTACATTAGTTTGATTTAGTATGGTATTAGTATTATTATTGTTTTCAATTATTAGATTGGAGAGTTACAATTTGGTATAATATATTATTAATTTAATCTTTTTTGTTATGGTTGATCTGGTGTATCTTTCAATTAGGTTTGTTATTATTTCCTCTGTTTTGTAGTTAGTTTGTGTGTGGGTTTTATAGTATACTTTGATGGTGTCGTTTTTGTTAGGGTAAGGGTTTATGTTTTTATTGTGGATGGAGTAAGGACAAGGGTTTATCTTTTTATTGTGGAGCGCAAGCTGAAATAAAGGCCGATCGGCGATTTGAAAAGCAGCCCCCCAAATCTGATATATATATATATATATATATATATATATATATATATATATATATATATAGAGAGAGAGAGAGAGAGATACTGCGTGTGCAAAATCAAGACTTCAAGCAAAGGTGTTGATGGCAACGAAAAGTGTATTTCATTTTCTGTTACAATTGTTTCAATGACCAGTTCGACAATTTCAAGCATTATATCGCTTCAAAATTTAAAAAACCCAGCATTTCTTCAGACTTTATGAATAAATACACTTTTGTCAATGTAGCATTGGTTGTGGTTACGGAAAATGGCTTTATTATTTGAAGGATATTTCTATTATTTACATTAACGGAAAAATTCAACAATAAGAACGGCATCCATGACAGACGGAGGATGTTTATTTTTAATACACACATATATCATTATGTTATAATTGTTGGCCGAGAACCACGTCACTTTATATAAACGCATATAAGATATAAACGGATATACACTCGAGAGTACAAAACAATGAAAA
Organism: Euprymna scolopes; assembly: GCF_053919585.1. Classification (NCBI taxonomy): domain Eukaryota; kingdom Metazoa; phylum Mollusca; class Cephalopoda; order Sepiida; family Sepiolidae; genus Euprymna; species Euprymna scolopes. Next base: position 131,753,813 of record NC_136487.1, on the reverse strand, counting down.
TAATATTCTGTTGTCATATTACTAGTGATAACATCTATCATTTAAATTATAATTATTTTAACACTTATCCTCGAGTAACTGCCTGGATTTTAGACTGTAAATTATTTTATATATAAAGCCGATTACTTAGTAAATAATTATATTGTTAGAACCCTTTATTTTGTTAGAGATCCATATTTATATTTTAATATTTTTTTCATATATTTTATAGATCACTTTTTAAAATTTAATGATGATAACTGATCTGAATATATATATTTATACGAGGGGCGTGCAATAAGTAATGCCCCTTGGCTACTTCCAGTAGTCTAATCTAGCTGAAATTTTACATGTGCAATCATTTATGTCTCTACGGCTTATGTGGCAAATCACAGCTCTGAACTAATTGTGGTTTCTGTTTTACATGTGTTTGAACTGAGTCAGGTGTCAAATGGAGCCTGTTGGATGTCGAGCAGTGATACGGTTTTTTTTTTATTTGAAAGGACGCACACCACAGGAGACTTTTTTATGAAATGAAAGAAACTTATGGTGATAATGCCCCATCATATGACCTTGTAAAACACTGGCATCGTGAATTCAAACATGGCCGGAAGTCTGTGGAAACAGATCCCATACCTGGTCGCCCCCCTTCTGCGATTGATCAGGCATCTGCCCGTCAAAGTGAGGCTACCATTTTGAGAGATCGACGAATTCCTATTCGCCAAATAGCCCAAGATGTAAAGATTAGTTGAGGGTCTGTGTAAACTATCATTCATGACCATTTGCATATGCATAAGGTGTCTGTCAGATGGATTCCCACGTTACTCACACCATTCCAGAAGTGAGAACGCATCGAGTGCGCGAGGATGAATTTGGATATGTGCCAAGAAGATGAGTCAAAGTTTTTCAAAAGAGTGATTACACAGGATAAAACCTGGGTTCATCATTATGATTGAGAGACTTAAGCCCAGTCAATGCAGAGGAAGCACTTGGACTCACCACCTCTAAAGATGGCAAGGGTGAAGCCCTCCGCTGGCAAGGTCATGCTCACAGTCTTCTTGGACCAGGACCGAGTAGTGATGACAGATTTCCTGGCAAAAGGGTAGACCAATTACAGGAGCCTATTATGCTTCACTTTTGAGGAAATTAAGGGAAGCCATCAAAATCACGAGGCGGGGCAAGATCAGCAAAGGTACCCTCGTCCTGCAGGACAATGCTCTGGTCCACAACTCGCATGTCGCCAAATCAGAAGCACGGGCGTGTGGTTATCAAATCCTACCACATCCCCCTACTCTGCTGCCCTTGCACCCTCTGACTTTCATCTCTTCCTAGCTATGAAGTTGTTTTTGAAAGGAAAGCGTTTCCCAGATGATGCAACCTTGTTTTCTGAAGTCACGTCGTGGTTGGAGGACTAACCTTGGGTGTTCTACAAAAACGATCTCCAGAGTTGCATCAAACGATGGGAGAAATGTATAACTCTGGGTGATTCCTATAGAGAAATACTTATAACTGTGTCAAGTTTCGTTGCTCTACTTCTATGAGCAGTGGGTCAGGGTCATTAATTATTGCACGTACACTTTACGTTATCAATAAACGAAACTACGATTTGAAAATTAAGCGTGATAAACCACAGATGTTATATTAAATAATTTGTTGTGGAAGATGACGGAAATTAACATACTCGTCATATAGAATACAGGGCGTAAACGATAAATTAGCAGGATGAGCTCTCAAACTTTAAAGGTTGTTAAAAAAGGGATAGTAAAAAAATGTGTATTTTAAAAATACAGATATTTTATTCTATGCAGCCCCATATCTCTGCGTTTACAACGTACTGAATGCAAGCCCTAAATAGCACGATGGAGCTTGACAGCTGACTCTTTCGTGATAGCGCTTAATGCTCTCTTCAGGGGGGCAACACTGTCACGGGGAGGAGCATTAGAGACTTTCTCAACATCGACCCATAACCAATAGTCACAGGGTTCAAATCTAACGAGCTAGTAAGTCAGATATTTGGGAGCACCATAACGGCATCTCTCTCTTCAAAAAGGTCTTCAGGTGCATTTTCCTGACTGAACATCGCTTTCTTTTGATCATAGTTTTTTTTTTTAATGCAGGGTAGAATAACTTTCCCTAGAATTTGGAGATATTTCACCGTATTGATCCCCACGTACACTTCAAAGAAGTGAAGGGACATGACGTTTTCATCGTTGGTAACCGCTCCAAACACCATGATAGATTGGTTGGTTGGTTGATTGGTTGTTTTACGGCATATCACCCTTTTCAAGTTATTTAATGCCGAATCCAGTAATTTTGAAGAAAAAATTTTAATAGAATATTTTTTTTTTTTTCAAGTCGGTTTCTATTCAACCCATAGTTGGGACCCTAACAAGCACTACCACTCCGGGTCAGAGTGAACCTGAGAGCAACGGCAATTAAGGGGTGTATCCACACTCCACAAAGCCCGCAAGCTGGGGCCTCGCCATCGGATATAGTTTAAGGTCATATCCAGGACAACCATGATAGAGGCTGGGCGTTTACTTTACATGACTGGAGAGAAATTTCATTGGCAGTAAATCACGAGTTTCTGCGTTTGGAGATTTCGTCTATCATTGACGTTTTTCATCCACAAAAACGCGTAAGGTACGTCCATTGTGTTTCAGGTGATTGAGTTACAATGGGGCTTCTCTCTTTACGAATTGCCTTAGATTTATAAATAAGAAAATTATGACGAGGTCTTCAATATGATTTCATCGCAACATCTTTTCGTACTACATTAAAAATAGCCATTCTGGTAAGAGTCTGCTTTTTCGCTAGTTCGGCTATTGCCTGTGATGGATTTGCTGCAATAGACTGTTTCAAATCACTGACAAACCTTCTGGTGCAGATTTTATCATTTCTTGAACGGTGTACATTTATTTGGATCTCTTTACTCTCTCTTAAATTCATGATAATGTTAGAAGTCTTTTGTCCGGCGGGGAACGCGGAAGAATTCAGTAATAACAATTATGTGGTTTAATTCTACCCTGGCATTCAGTTTTTATTATTTTTGGTGGCTAATCTGGAACGCCTGACTCTAAAGAGACCAGAAACTAACATGTCAGATTGATAATGCCGCTTAAAAAAAAAAAAAAACTAAATTGCGGATTGAAATTACTGCACCCAGTTTAGGTTTTAATTATTTAAATAAGACAAACACAAATAGAAATACTTTAAAATTACATGTGTTGGTGCGACAAATCGAAAGAAGAATCAGAAATTTAAAACATCGATATCTTTTGAGGTATCGAAATCGGTATCGAAATCGGTATCGGAATCGGTATAAAAGTGTTCCAATTTTCTGATGCTAAACACGATAGTTTTATTGTCTTTTTTGGATTTATTTCAAACTTAGTTTTTCATTTCCGGAAGGAAGTATTCAATATTAATTAATCATCTATTTTGTAAAACTAATATGTACAGCATCGCCTATGAACAAGTTGATTTTTACGTTTCTGAAAGATATATACACATATTACGTCGGTATGGTAACTCGATCACTCCACAAATGAAAAAAAACAAGAACAAAACACACATTTAAACATAAATAATGAAATATTTGAACAGTATCGGGATCGGAATTAAAAATATTATTGAAATTTTAAATTTTAAACGGAATCCGTAATTGTATCGGAATGGGGAAAATATTGGAATATACCTATCACACAAATTTACTATATAGTTTTCTTCAAGTCGTTATTACAAGCAATTATACGGAAACACACACACACACACACACACACATATATATGGGTGTGTGTGTGTGTGTGTCTCTGTGTGTGTGTGCTTGTGTGTGGCTGCGCGTGTGATTAAGGGAAATATATTAAATATAATTTATTTGCTGTAAGTAAACAATTAACAATAACAATTATGTAAAGCATAAAAATGTATTTGTCAAAAATAATATATATATATGTATGTATATATATATATGTATATGTATATATGTATATATATAGTGATTAGATGGGAAAAGTGTGTATATCCAAAGTTTATGATGTTGACCATCTTATAATTTATTTCTTTTAATTCACTTGGCATTTACAATTCTTGACAATATGTTTCGTAGCGCAAAATCAATCACTTAATTATTATATCAATTGGTGAATCTCATTTGGCATCAACTCAGCAATCAATCCGTCAAATATAAATAAACTGCATTTTCACACCATTAAAATCCGAAAATTTTGAAAATTAAAAATGGTGTAATGTAAGCACATTATAAGGAATTTACGGCTTCTCTTCCAAATTTTCTGATTTTAATCATATCAAAATGCACTTTGTTTCTATTTGACGGATTGATTGTTGCTATTTTTTCTGATAAGTTAAGGTCAAAATAGATTCACTAATTGATGTAATAATTTAGATATTGAGTTTGCGCTCCGGAACAGATACTATCAAAAACTGTAAATGTCAACAGAATTAAAAGAATAAATTATAAGATGGTCAACATCATGATCTTTGAATATAGTCTTTGTCATTTTTTCACTATAATGTTCTGTAATTACATTCAGCTTCTTAATTAAGGATTGGTACATATTATAAGGAAATATATTTCCACAGAAATATATATATATATATATATATATATATATATATATATACATATTAGATGTAGCTGTGTGTGTATTTTAAATAACAGATCCAGCAATATAAAATGGATATACTCAACGCATAACGAAGTAGCTGTCACAAAGTATATATTAAATAAAATGTTACCTTGTGTAAGATAACATATTCAATTGGAAGTAATTAATATACGAAGGTAATTCTGACCAAGATGCGTATAAATAGAATAGTCCTGCCGTATGTTGATAACTTGCAACGATACAGTGTTTAAAATACATAGCTGTTACTCGATTGAAAATAAAACTACAAAACCAAATTCATAAAAACAACTAAATATTCTCAGGATATATTCCAAGCATAAAATTACATATAATATTCAATGTAATGTACTTAAAATAAATAAGTACTGCCAGCAAATGGTTATTTAATATAATATTATTTATTATGAGTAGACAATTTTCGATCAGACATATAAAGTTACAAATGTATGGCTAAGAAATATATATCCATAATATAAAGCTGAACGTCTGTGTGTGTGTCTGGCCACGAATAGGCTCCTGTGTGATGGACTATTATAGAAAACTTATCACATATAATGATATAAGATGTATAGAGACACAGCAATGAGTATGGCTGATCTGGCATAACGATGATTCATTAAAATAGTTTGGACTGCGTACGCGCCTGGTCCACAGAGTATGGAAATAAAACAATTTAAAATAAAAAAAAAACGTTTACAAGTGTTTTTGATATAGATCTACATAATAATACTTTGATAATATGTTTAAACTTAAATGGGGATTGTATAATAAAATTATGGGATCTGCGTTCGCGTCTGGCCTCCATAGAATGGAAATAGGCACACACTTTAATAAAGACCTTTCATATCTATCTGCGTAAGTATACTTTGAGAATTATGTTTCATTTTGAAGAAATATGGTATAATAAAAGTATGGGGGTGTTCGTTCGCACCTGACCTCCATAAAATTGAAATATGTCACAAAGTTTAACAAGGTTTTTTTTTTAATATAGATCCACAGAATATTGTGATAAGTGTTTCAAGTTTAACAGGAATGGTATAATAAATTATGGGGTTTATCTATTTTTTTTTTACTTTCATCATATTTTGCTTTGGTTTTGATACCCCCAACTTCGAAGCTATCTCTTTACAACCGTTCCTTTTAATAAGATATCATACTTTCATAAATCAGAGTCCGTTTTCTGTAGGCTGTTTTTTTTAACCCAGTCAACGACGAGTACTTTTGCTAATAACATATATAATGGTAAATAGTGTATGTATACATTAATATATATATATGTGTGTGTGTTTGTATGCGTGTATATATATATATATATATATATATATATATATATATATACATACATAAGAAATGCTTAAAAATATAAGTTAGTTGTCGGCAAATAAGTAACATTGTAAATAGTCCCAATATAAGAAATAAAACAATAGACACTTGAATAAAAATACAAATAGAAATCTAAACAAAGAGTAGACTTCGAACAATAATTTTTTTGCCGGGAGAAAAGAATATCGCAGACAAAAGAGACGTGACTTCACTAAAGCGGCTAAAAATGTACACTCGGGAAATAAGAAAAAGGACAGTTGTGTTATTATTACTTTTTTGTGATCCAATAATTGTCTTCGTTGTTCTATCGAATCCCTTTAGTGATTCAGAGAGAACAGAATCTAATTAATGATACTGTTCCAAACTTTTGTTTGAATGTGTCACTGGATAGTAAGTCTCCGATGTCCATAAAGGTGTCGTTATAGAGAAGATAGATTTATAATTATATATCGATTGTGTATGTAGAGCATCCTCTTATTCTTTTTCTGCACTTAAATGAGAAACTGCATACGCTAAACGAATTATACGCGCACGCACGAACGCACACACGCACTCATATATATATATATATATATATATATATATATATATATATATATATATATATATACATATATATATATATATATGTATATATATATATATATAACATAAAAGCTGAATATGTGTTTGTGTGTGTGCGTGTGTGTGTGCGTGTCTGGTCACGAATAGGCCCCTATATGGTTGACTATTTAAACAAAAATCGATTACATATGATGATAAAAGATGTATCGAGAGACAGGAATTGGTATGTTTTATCTGGCAGTACAGTGGTTCATTAAAATTGTGGAGTCTGCGTTCGTGCCTTGCCCACAAAGTATGGAAATAAAAAAAAATTTAAATAAAAAAAAACGTTTACAAGTGTTTTTGATATAGATGTACATAAGAATACGTTTATAAGTATGTTTTAACTTAAATAGGGATAGTCTAATAATATTGTGGGGTCTGCGTTTGTGTCTGGCCTCCATAGAATAGAAATAGGAACACACTTTAATAAACACTTTTCATACCTATCTATGTAAGTATACTTTGATAATTATGTGTCTGTTTGAAGAAGTATGATATAATAAAATTATTGGGTGTTCGTTCGCACCTGACCTCCATAGAATGGAAATATGTCACAAAGTTTAACAAGGTTTTTTAATATAAATCCACAGAATACTGTGATAAGTGTTTTAGTGTGAACAGGTATGGTATAATAAATTGTGGGGTTTATCGATTTTATTTTTACTTTCACCATATTTTGCTTTGGTTTGTATATATACACATGTATATATATATATATATATATATATATATATATATATATATATATATATATATATATATATAAGTTACAATAAGTTTACTAAGATAATCAAAATGGTAAACTGAAAATATATTATAAATACTAAAGAGTTAATATTTACAAGTAAAATAAACTCAGCCAGATGTAAAGAGCTCAATAAAACCGAAAAGGAAATAGAGTGTATAATATGAACAAATGATTAATAAAACATGTTAAAAGACATCTTGAAAAAGAGTTAAAAACATATTTAATTTGAACAAAGGAAGCACAAGATAAGTGGATAGTCCTTAATCCTCGGAGTTTCGAAGAAATACTCTCCTTCTGATCAGAGGGCAGGAAGTAGCAAAATGCAGGATCGGATTTTGCATATAAAAGTATTTAATGAAACTACAAGTAAGTTAAAGATCTTACTTGGTTAAAAAAAGGATGAGGTAAAGGGAACAGGGGGCAAAAGAAAGATAATAAAAAGATTTCACATGAATGGATAGTCCGGTGAAGGGTAAAAATCCAAAAATGGTAAAATCCAAAACGGTCTAATTTAAAATTTCAATCCAATGGGTAAAGTATATATATATATATATATATATATATATATATATATATATATATATATATATATATATATATGTCAGGTCGTGTCAGATGCTACTGGTACTATGTAACTCAGTACTACCTGCCGCATGGTGGGCCACCAGCGAATAAACTGGATCCTCCACCAGACTTGTTTTGTTAGGAGGGCGGCAAGTCTCCCTTAAGGATTAAATACAAGACATTCCAAAGAGCGAATGAACGCTTTTGCTGGGTAAACGGCCAACTAGCACCGTGTATATTTGTGTCTGTGTATGCGTGAGTTGGAGTGGAGAAGGCTCCCGTAAGCCATGTTGTAGACAACCTTTCTAGGAGAAGAGAAACTCTTATATAAAACACCATAAAGCGGGAGACCAGTACCCGCATTAAGCTGGTCTGCATTTTAATTTGTTGCTGGCTATCTTGATCTTGATCTTGCTTGTTGCTGAATCTCAACATTTTGAACCGAGAGAGAGACTTAGCTGTCGTATAATGCTAAGATTCTGTAACATCATCTTTATATAGATACTCCCTCAGGCATTTGGTTCTCATCGACTTAAAGTGTCTGAGGGAGTGGGACTCGCCTGACAAGGGGTTGCAATCATATATATATATATATATATATGTATATACATATATATATCCATATATACACATATATATGTACATGCATATGTGTATACATATATATGCATATATATATATAAATACATATATATATATACATATATATATATATATATATACATATATATATATATACATACTAGCATGGATGTCCGGCGTTGCCCAGGTATTCAGAGATGTATGTTGACCAAAAAAAAGTGGTCATTTTTTTTTCTTTGACCTCTTTTATGCCCCTTTAAAATTTATTGTTTTGGGCTCAAATTGAGATATAAAGTTAGATCCATGTCCAATGAACCTATATCTAAAAGTTCAAATGTTTAGACCGAAAATTACTGGAGGAGTTTGGTAGAGTTCTTCAACGTCATATCGTGGAACATTTTCCCCTTAATCGCAAAATTTCTGTTCGAAAACGGACCACATCGATTTTCCCAAATCTCAGTACCCTGTATATCAAACTTCGAGTCTGTAGACTAAAATTGACAGATTTGTGTCGTATGGGAATGTACAAACCCTTTCACTTTTATAGATATATAGATATGCATATCTATATATACGTGTATATATATATATATATATATTCACACACATATATATATATATACCCCTATGAATTCAGTTTTCTTTTGTGTGTATTGATATTCATATTAAAAACACTATTTTCTATTTATTTAGTGTATTTATTTGCTTCCCCACCAAACCCAACCAAAAAAATTAGGCACAAGGCCGTTTTAATGTGGTGTAAAAACCAGCTCCCCTAAAAGTAGGCAAAAAGGGAGCACTCTAGTTACCAAAAATAATAATTGTCCCAGTATAGAGAGTTGGTATTTATTTTCTCCCCCACCGAGCAAATTAGGCACACTGCCAATTTTTAATGTGAGGAGTGAAGGGGAAATGGGGAACAACTCCCCGGGGGAGTAGGGGAGCTGGATAGTGACAATTGGTATGAAGGGTTGCCCCTACATTGACCAAGGTCTTATATGTGGGGTTGCCCCCACATATGGTCTTTGCTTGCAGTATATGTCGGAACAGATACTACACTTTGAGGTCTTTTTGCTCCCACACTGAGCAAATTAGGCACAAGGCCGATTTTTAAAGTGAAGAGTGAAGGGGAAATGGGGACCAACTCCCCGGGGAGTAGGGGGGGGGGGGGGCTGGATAGTGACAATTGGTATGAAGGGTTGCCCCTACATTGACCAAGGTCTTATATGTGGGGTTGTCCCCACATATGGTATTTGCTTGCAGTATCTGCCGGAACAGATGGTATTTATTTGCTCCCCCACCGAGCAAATTAGGCACCAGGCCGATTTTTAATGTGAGGAGTGAAGGGGAAATGGGGACCAACTCCCCGGGGAGTAGGAGGGGGCTGGATAGTGACAATTGGTATGAAGGGTTGCCCCTACATTGACCAAGGTCTTATATGTGGGGTCGCCCCCACATATGGTCTTTGCTTGCAGTATCTTCCGGAACAGATGGTATTTATTTGCTCCCCCACCGAGCAAATTAGGCACAAGGCCAATTTTTAATGTGAGGAGTGAAGGAAGGGGGAAGGGAAAAAGGGGACCAGCTCCCGAGAGGTGGGAAATGGGAGCTGGTTAAAGGTCAGGTATGTGGGGTTACCCCCACATCTGGTCTTTGCTTGCAGTATCTGCCGGAACAGATGGTATTTATTTGCTCCCCCACTGAGCAAATTAGGCACAAGGCCGTTTTTAATGTGAGGTAAAAAACAGCTCCCCTAAAATGGGTCACTCTGGTTACCAAAAATAATAATTGTCCCTGTATAGAGGGTTTCCCCTCCATTGACTGGTACAAACTATCTTAAGTGCAGCATCTGCCGGAACAGATGGTATTTATTTGCTCCCCCACTGAGCAAATTAGGCACAAGGCCGTTTTTAATGTGAGGTAAAAACCAGCTCCCCTAAAAGGGGGCACTCTGGTTACCAAAAATAATAATTGTCCCAGTATAGAGGGTTTTTATTTAAATGCTGCCCACATCAGCATTATGTGGCACAAGGCCGGAAAGTGGGAACCCCGCAGGCTCCCCTAAAGGAGGGGCACTCCTGCAATTTAAAAATTGCCTGAGTAACCCCGTCGGCATTCCCCGGTCGGGGCGCCTCAGGCAGCAAGCAATAAACTTGCCCCACCGGAAAGCCCGGTGGCAAGGCCTGGGAGGGTGGACCTCCTAGGTATTAGCCAGGCGGTTCCCAGTATAGAGGGTTTCCCCTCCATTGACTGGTACAAACTATCTTAAGTGCAGCATCTGCCGGAACAGATGGTATTTATTTGCTCCCCCACTGAGCAAATTAGGCACAAGGCCGTTTTTAGTGTGAGGTAAAAACCAGCTCCCCTAAAAGGGGTCACTCTGGTTACCAAAAATAATAATTGTCCCAGTATAGAGGGTTTCCCCTCCATTGACTGGTACAAATTATCTTAAGTGCAGCATCTGCCGGAACAGATACTACACTTTTATCCGGGACGAAAAAGAAAATACAATTTTCTTATATATGGCTTGTGGAATTGCATTCACGAGCAAAAGCTCTAGCAAATTTGCATATTCCTTTAAACATACATTTTCATTAATTTTTCCCTTTTCGTTTTTTGGGTTTTCTTATGGGATGATCATCTTCACTTAACTATTACGTGTAATTATATTCATGAAAATATTTCACATAGTTAATACTTGCATAATATTTGCGTAAAAAATTTACGGGGAACACATAATTGTTTCCATATATATGTACGTATGCGTATGTATTTTTGTTTAATCTATCTATCTATCTATCTATCTATCTATCTGTCTATCTATCTATCTATCTATCTAGATATCTAAAAAGTGAATGTGTCTGTCTGTCTTTGAGTCTGCGTACATTTTCCTACGCAATAACTCTGTCAATATTCAGTCTACAGACTGGAAATTTAATACACAAAGATTTGGGAAAATCTTTGTAATCGGTTTTAGGCCAGGGCTTTGGCTATTAAGGGGTCAACGTTCAACGATTTGACCTTTGAGAACTCTACCAAACTCCTGCGACAATTCTGAGTCTAAACAGTTAGAATTTTAGATATCGGTTCCTTGGACATTGGATCTAACTTAATAACTCGATTCGAGCCTTAAACAATAATTGTTAAGGGGTCATAATAGGGTTCAAATTTAAAAAAAATGACCTCTATTTTTTTTTTTTTGCTCAACATACACCTCCAACCCCCGGGCAACGCCGGACCGAAATGCTAGTATATATATAAATATATATATATATATATATATATATATATATATATATATATATATATATATATATATATTTATATAAGTGGACGTTTCTGTGCGTGTGTGTCTGTGTACCTATTCCTACGCAATAACTGTCTATTTTCAGTCTACAGACTCGAAATTTGATATACAGGTACTGAGATTTCGGAAAATCTTAGTAATTCGATTTCGCACAGAAATTTTGTTGTTAAGGGGTCAAAGTTCAACGATTTTACCTTTGAGAACTCTACCAAACTCCTCCTAGAATTTGGAGTCTAAACATTTGAAATTTTAGATATAGGTTTCTTGGACATGGGTCTAAGTTAATAACTTTATGTGAGCCCAAAACAGTAAATGTTAAGGAGTCATAATAGAGGTCAAAGTTTATAAAAAATTGACCACTTTTTTTTATTGCTCAACATACACCTCCAAACACCCGGGCAACGCCGGGCTGAAATACCAGTTATATACTGAGATAGAGAGAGTATAGGATGGGGGTGGAATGAGAGAGAGTTCCTCACCCAGCTTTGCTTCCTCTGATTGATTATTTCCTAAGCTCACGGAAATTTTTAGAGGCTATCATCATGTAACACTTGAGAAAATAAAAGAGGCTGCGACGAGATTCAACGATCCACTCACACAAGGGTATTCTCGCGTGGCTACCGAGAAAGAAGGTCGATGCATATGACAGCGTAACATCTCTTCCTAATTAAGTCGTAGGTATCGACAGCTTCCGGTATTCAACCACGTGGTCATGCTAACAGGCAAAAAAAAAAAGATATGGCTACCAACATGTGTTACCGATTGTCCACGTATGTTCTAAAGAAAAAGAACAATTCTCCATTCGGAAAATAATTATTATAATTGCACAGTTGGGATAATTTTAATCAAAATATCGTAAGTGAATTCGTGTTTGAACGTATATGTTTATTGGAGAAAGCTGGATATTTCATTTTTTTTTTTTTTTACTTCAAAACAAACAACTTTTATATAATATTTTTCAGTCCGTGCTTTTAATAATGCATAAAACTTTTCACTGGGTATTTTCAAATATTTTAAAGTAAGCATTTTTCACGTCAGTGTTTTTTTTACGTTTGGTTAATTATCAATATTTTAGCACGGGGCGTAATTCATTTCTTTGAAATATATCAACAACTTCAATTTTTTTTGTTTTTTATAACATTTTAACCGTAAATAATTTGCATAACGAGTTTTTTTTTTTACTGTACACATAGATCCAAAATAGTTGTCAAAAAAACAAATATATAACAACGTTAACGTTATCAAAGGCAAGATAAGTTACAAACATGCCGACATTTTTCTTTTTAAAATATATTGATAAACATTGTATGATTTTCGAAGCGATTACACGTTTTAAAGTGAGTAAAACCACTAAAAACCTTCCCAGATAGGTTGAAGAGTACTTATCTTGCCTTTTATAACATTTATTTGTTATATTTTTGTTTTTTTGACAACTTTTACGAATATATGTGTACGGTAATACAAACCTAAAGTTTAATTTAGCTTGAAAATAATATTTAAAATACACGTGCATACACTGCACAAGCACCCTTATTATTATCATAATAATAATAGTAATAATAATTAAAAAAAACTGGTGTAGATGACATCGACTGGCGCCATACCACACCAACTAGTTGTGAAGGGTCAGGGAGGGTGGAAAGACCGAGGTGAGAGAGTACTGACCAAATCTCCACTGGAAGTGTGCAGTTCAAATCTGGTACCTTGGGGAGGCATTTTGTGACCCAAACACCAGGAAACACCAATGACCGATGCCAACAAGGAATCAGTGACAACGGCTGTTGTTATAACATGCAATCGTCTGCACAAGTGGTCAAAAGGTGGAGAACACTGGAAATCTGGGGAGACTTGTTGTCACTTGGTCTCTAGGGAACACCACAGGTTACTGCCATTGAGCAATCACTGATGATGGCTTGTGAGACAACTAATACGCTACACATTTTGATGAAAAACATAGGGAAAAATGGATATAGGAGAACAGAAAACCACATTTTTGAATATCATTTCTGTATTTAAAGTAATCGTTATTTAAATATTTGAACATATAATCTTGTGAGCAAAATCCAGGTTCCCACTAAGGGGCACTCTGGATAAGAACAAAAATAATCTCAGTCATAAAATATTTTTACTCCATCGACCGAAGACAGAAAAGGTAAAGTGTAGCATCAAAACAGATACTACACTGATCTTGTTCCGAAGACCAAAAATATTTGTTTAATGTTTCTTTAATTGTTTGTTCCCTAAATTCATAATTCAGTTTTATCAGTATTAAATTGTATATTGCTTTAAAATTACTTAATTTTACATAGATAATGTTTATATTTTATATTGAATGAAGTTCAGTTTAAGTATTAATCGAATTGTGTTCCTCTTTCTTTTTAAAAATGTTTTATTGCTCTTTTTCAAATGGCCCTCGTATTGTACTGACAGTCTGACAAATCTTATCTACATTGTCTGCAGACATTTTTCAGTTAACAGGCCTTCTTCTTACTCTCGGTGGCCGTGATTCTAGAAGTTATTTGAACGGCACAATTGGCGCCGAAGTGTTTACTTCGAAAGGGAACAGTGTTTCATGTGTGTACTATCAATAAATGCGAAAAAAAGTATGTTAACATAAAGTTTACTCCACTCCATCTGTTTCATTGCTCTACATTTCATTTTCACGCTAGTATGATACTTTTCATACTTAGTTTTTTTTAAATACTTTACAGGCAATGTTTTATCCATTTTGCTTACTCCTCTTCTCTGCGAGAAGGAAAGTATTTCTTCGAAACTCCGCGGAAAAAAGGACGCTCACCTGTCTTTGTTTTTTTTTTGTTTTTAACTTTGTCTAACTCTTGCTTAAGTGTTTCTCACCATACCTTATAAAATGCATTTATAGATAGATTTTTACTACCTCACATTTATGGATATTTTCTCCTCTTTTTCGTGTGTTGCAATTTGTCGTACATGTCTTTTAATTTTATGTTTTTATCTATAACTTGTATGCCCAATTCTGTCACAAGGCAAGCAAGTTCTTTTTTTGCGGCATGTGAAGTCTTTTACCCAACAAATGAATTGCCATCACAACACAACGTTTAAAGGAAAAAAACGGTAATTTCAATTCAAAAAAAATCCCTTCCAGTATATCCATTCCTAACGTTTTATCCGTTTAACAATTCTAATATATTTTGTTGATGCGCCCAAGTAAGAGTTAGTTGTCCCTGAAATATTTTTTCAATATATAGTATCGGCCATAATATAAGGAACGGAAAAAATGTACAATTATTCATGTATATTTAAAAAAATAGTGCATGGACTTTTCTGAAATACTCAGAATAAACAAATAGAACAATGTGTATAAACTAGTACCCTCCCCCCAAAAAGAAATTACGATTCAATATTGAGAAATATTTCAGTTTAAAATTATATCTGTGGATTTATCCAGGCCAAAAGTTAAGGAACGAAATAGAAAATTTATTTTTAAGAGACTAAACTTTACATTAAAATAGCAAATTTTTAATATTGGAACTGCTGATAAGCACAACAAAGAAAAATGGCGTCACCTACTCGCAAAACTCTATCTCTCCAAGAAAAAAATTAATTTTAGACAATTACAAAGAAAAGAAATCAATTTCAACAATTTCTAATATCATTCGAAGATCAAAAAGTGTTGTTCATCGTGTGATAGCTCGATATAAGAATAAAAATTCATTAGAAACATCCCCTAAAACCGGCAGACCCCCTAAAACGTCTCAAAGAGAAGATAGGATTATGGTAAGGCAGGCTCTTAGTGACGGATTCAAATCCGCAACATCAATTTCTCGTGATTTTAATGAACAGACTGGGAAAATATATATCTAGAAAAACTGTTTCTCGACGGTTAGCAGCTGCCGGATTGCATGCCAGGGTGCTAGTACCTAAACCCTTGATCTACAAGAAGAACAAAAATAGCCGTTTGAAGTTTGCCAATGAGCATGTCGTCTGGACTGATGAACAATGGGCTAAGGTTCACTTCAGCGATGAATCCAAGTTCAATTTTTCTGGATCTGATGGAAAGAAGCATGTACAGCGTAAAGCAGGTGAACGATTATCCTCCAAACGTGTTAAAAAGACACTTAAATTCGGAGGGGGAAGTGTAATGGTGTGGGGTATGATATCTTCGGAAGGAGTTGGCCCTCTAGTTCGAATCTATGCTAGGGTTAATGCGGAGACTTACAAGCAGCTCCTTCAACAACATGTCATTGAGAGCTTACGCCTTTCACCTAATAAGCCAAGCATTTTTATGCAAGATAACGCCCCCTGCCATAAAGCTAAAAAAGTGATAAGTTACCTCGAGGAAGAAGAAATAAGAGTAATGGACTGGCCAGCGCAGAGTCCGGATCTGAATCCGATAGAAAATGTTTGGAAAATGATTGGAGAAAGAGCACAGACGAGGAATCCCCAGAATCAAAATCATTTGTGTGATTTATTGAAGGAAGAATGGAAAAGATAAATCCTGAATTTTGCAAGAAACTAATCCAGTCTTGTGGTCGAAGATGCAGTGAGGTCATAGAGAATAAATGGATGTTCACTAAATATTGAATTAATTTATTTTTTAAAACATTTGCATTAAAAAAAAACATAAATTTTCTATTTCGTTCCTTTACGTTTGGCCAGGATAAATCCACAGATATAATTTAAAACTAAAATATTTCTCAATATTGAATCGTAATTTTATTTATTTACTTTTTTGTACTAGTTTATACACATTGGTTCTATTTGTTTATTCTGAGTATTTCAGAAAAATCCATGCCCTAATTCTTTAAATATACATCAATTATTGTAATTGTTTTTCCGTTCCTTATATTATGGCCGATACTGTATATATATATATATGCATATATATGTATATATTATATGTGTATTAAAATATACATTATATATATATATGGATATATGTATTTATATACGTATATATATATATATATATATATGTATGTACATATACTTATATATGTTTATATCTTATTAATATGTACATATCAATCTATTCCTTGATTCGTTAAAACAATATATATATATACACACACACACATATATATATATATAGTAAGCGAGTTTACCAGCAACAGTTCGCTGTTGCTATATTAGCACACATTCCAAGCATTGGATTGAACCGACGGCCACCAACTTTATAGCTTAGCTCTAGCTAATATTGCGTTACACAGGAACATTCTTTGTTCTGTATTTTTCTGTGTTATTAGAACACTTCTCTTATTCAAACTAGTTCTCCCACACTTCTTTTTACTGTACCTCCTTCCCCAACTCTTATGCCATTATAGTAAATTTAGTAATAAGGCCGTTTCGTAACAATTATAACGATTTTAGGAAGGTTTACGTTTATTTAATCGTACCTATTTCGAGATAACTGTATTGAACACATATCTTATTTTCCTTGTAAACACGGTTTTTGGGGGATGGGGTCAAGCGCCCTATGGGTATATTTACATTAGGTATTATTCTGGACACCAACAGAAATTATTGTGCACCATATCTGTCGGCGTGGATTCTACCTTTCTTAGAGTTTCTTTAAGTGGTTTACGACCCTTTCGGCCTTAATTTTTGAACTTGGATGACACTGCGATGTCGTGATGTAATTCATTTGATACGTTTCCTAGAACTGCTTGATTTCATTAGAAACGTCCCATAACACAGCCAACCTCGCCAATGTCTGCAAATAGTTCGTATAGAATTCCTATGGTGAAGCTTGTGATGATTATTTTACATTTCAGGATTGGTTGTGGACGACAATTATGCACTATTCGTCATTCAAAGACCTACTAAGTTGTTGTGACTTCTTTGTCACGGTTGTTTCGTATGAGACTTCGATGTGCACGCAGTTGTTCGCGCTTAAAGAGTTAATGCCTAGTGTTCACATGTTTGGTTAATAGATGCAGAATCCCATGAGGTTTTTATTGCTGTTTCTCTACGGATGTCCTATATAAAATCATTCAGGATGTCATTATATAAAACCACAACTGTGAAAGTGAAAGAAACTCCGACACATTATATTGTTTTATTAGATTTTATTCTGTGCAATCCAGGTGAAGTAATCCCTTATAATGCTCGCAAGTCTAATTGGTAGCTTCTTCGTGATATTCACTATCATATATATCTATTTCAGATAGATTTTTTTTTATTGTTGTCATGAGTGAATTCTCGAATAATTCGGTGCTCTTCGGAACAAGTAAGGAAAACTCTTCGGCATAACAGATAATTTTAAAATACAGGTACTTATTTTAAAAATTATAGTTTAATAATATCGTATTTCAAGAGTTTTGGCGGTATGTACAGGAATAATCTTTACCAGAATATCGACAATCGAGGTTTGTGATCCGTTCGTTAATCGTCTGATGTGGATGTATCAGTAGAACGTTGTCGTCACAAAAAGTATGCCCTTCTCTTTCAATCTGAGACTCTTGCTTTTTACAGGTAGTCATTATATATGTATTATACGTAGAATTTTATTGCTTTCCGTTTTTCGTCTGGTTCAAATGTTAAAATGATTCGCTCCTTAGTTTAGGATAATGAGGCACGCTTGATAAATAGTAAAATATAGAATAAAATATTACATTACTGATCGTTTTAGAAAATATTAATCCCAAATCTCATGATGACTACATCATATTAATCTTTAAGTGAACAAAAATAAGAAGATATATTTCATAGATGATATACCTAAATATTAATACATCGACAGTCACGATCACTGAAACTCGTTATGCAGCTAATCAATTTTAATTTCCGAGGTCTTTACTCCTCCCACACATCTTGCTGCCTTATTTTAATCGCTTACGTCACTCAAAATGCTCAAATTTCGTTGCTTGTCGTTCTTCTAAATTGCCTTCACGTCAAATTAGCATTTTTAAAATTCACCAACTGTGAAAATTAGGATTATTTGGGTGTATTCCAATTTCTACTGTATCTGCTCATTTGAACCTGAAATCATAAAAATTTGTCAGTCATAATAATTCATTGTCATAATTCATTCATATTAATCAAATCGTCAGGGAACAGAGAGAAATACACTTTTTATAACAGACATTTCTGCAGATAGATCGAAAACGAATTGAAACGCTTCTGTAAAAAAAAAAGATTAAGAAAAAATAAGTCGCTTCTGCTAGCAATTCAAATCAGTTTACTGTTCTTTCTATGTCGGAAAAAGAGTTCATTTTATAACAGACGCTGCGGAAGTCATCCATCTGCAGGTGTATCTGAAAATTGTTCGTGAATTCCTCTGAAGAAAAAAACGAAATAGATTAAAAATATCAATGCTTTTGTATTTTATTGTTTAAAATTCATCTTATTTATACGTAAACATAACCACACTAAAAGATAACAGTCCAAATATAAATATGTTCCCCCCACTTACTGTTAAAGTGATATTTCAAGAATGCAATATTTTTTTAAATAACTTCATAATTCCTTCAACATAAAGTAGGATAATTTTTTTTTAAGTATATTAATAGAAGAGCTCGTAGAATTTTTAAACATGCACCTGTAAAATGTAATGCTAATTCAAATATACTTTTTATTGTAAGAGTCTATAAAATTTAAGAATATGTAATTGTTCTTTGGTAAATCAAATATTTTCATCTAACACAATTTAAAGAAAAATAATAAAAACATATTTTAACAGATAAATTATACACCGAGTTATTCCCTATCAAATTGTAATATATGAATAATTAAAAGAATTTCTGCTAAGATATTTTCTGCGCTTTTGTTCATACCACTATGTCATGATTTAAAGAATGTTCCTCGAAATATTATTATTGAACACTGTTATATATATATATATATATATATATATATATATATGTATATATATATGTATATATATATGTATATATATATATAATGAACTTATATTAAGTAACAGTATTCGATACGTACAAAGAGCAAGGTAGTATGAGAATATATATGGAAATTAATCTACACAGATTATTCCGCGTTTTATTCACGTGAGAATTCGTCAGGTTTATGGATGAGCCTGACAACTTCTCACGAGAGTTAAATGCCGAATACCTGTGTAGCTAAATTTACATATATATTTTCATAACTTTGTATATATATATATATATATATATATATATGTATATATATATATATGTATATATATATATATATATATATATATATATATATATATATATATATCCTCTGCAGTTTACGTCCCGTTTCTTCGAGAGTGTAGCTCGGACCCGCTCGGCGAACACCGAAAGCCGACGAAAGCGTATTGAAGTTATTAACCAATACAATTGTGAAAACACCATACCATTATCAATTCATAACTCCTACTATTTTTTTACCGAGCGAATGGACTATGACCTTCACCTTCACCGAGGTGCACAACTTATATGATCTTCACCGAGGTGCGCGACTTGACACACAACAAAAAAACAGCCTCTTAATCACCTGCTAACGCACGCGTCACTGTAACGTCCAATGACAACAACAACAACAACAACCTTCTCACTCGACCTGCCTTTTATACCACTACCTCAAACCCTCCTCTTGCGCATGCGCTCGTAGATTCCTGACAACCTCGAGATTTCCGCTTATAAAAACCCAAGTTTTGTTGTCGCGCATGCCTATACAAGGCACACACACGTGGGCGTTTGTTTTGTTGGTAAGTACTACAAAAACGACCAAGAACTACGTACTCTAATAAATTCATAACTTTTACTGTTTTTAATTATTTACTTTTTCTTTTCTCACTGTTTTTTTTTTTATCTTTTAGATATTGTTTACATTCGATCAATCTTCCTAATATTCTTTAAATTGAGGAGTTTTATATGTTTCCGAGTGGATTTTTCGGATACAAGTAATTTCCTACGTAAAAAGACTCGGACACGGTAAACTAATATACTTCTCTGCGGCCGACGTATTTTTGTGTCCTTGCAAGAAAAAATGTTATTTTTGTAGAATTATGAACAGAAGAAAATTAAAATAAAAATACATGCTAGACCTTTTTTTCCAGTAGTCTGCTTAAATTGTAACTTCAACGGGACATTTTTCGACAACCGATAATCTATTTTCCCTTTATCGGACGGTCAGTAAGCAGAGGGGTTGAAACAGATGGTGATAGACCCGACCTTGACGTCAGCATGGGTTTCTTGTTCTCGACACTTGACTCGCGAAAATTGCCTCTGCCCTTCCTTTTATAAGTAAGTAGGTGAGGTTAGGTGAGTCTGTGTTTCTAATCCTATTTATCCTTCTTCATTTTCTCTTTATGTATTTTGTTTCGGCAATCTACCTTTTTTCAACCAGGAAGCCTGCCCGTTGTTACCTCAGGGTAGCTCACATTACAAAAACCTCCAATATAGCTATTATCTGTCCCCTACTGGGATAATTTCGACTATCACAGATCGTTGGATCACATTCGCTCTTTCAGCTTACCCAATTTAAAAGGAAACAGTAGAATCTAACCTATCAACCCGCCTCTTGTCTGTCATTTCCCTATCCGTAATCGGTCTCGTAGCTCATTATATCACTGACAGTCAAGGTAGAATTTGATTGAATATGAGAATAAAGTAAAATGGGTGTATTAAATATATATAAACCTTGTAGGACATTACGGGTGAAGTGTTTAAACTATTTACTGTCTGCAGATTCATAGTTATTTTACTTGAGAAATGTTTTTATGCTTAAGATGATTTGAAGGGAGATACTCCAATTAAGTTATTAAGTACTGCTAGTTAATTCTGTTTAAAACTAGGTCGATTTTGTTTCTTATAATGGTTAAAGGGAGGTAATTCAGGCCGTTTGTGTTTTTGGTTCATTGATTACTAGAAGGCGACTATGATTTAATAATTATTTTATTTCAGTATTTAATTTATGTATTTCTGTTGTATAAAATGCTAGCTTCTTTTTTTTTTTTCTCGTCCATAAATGTTTATCTACCAAGTTGATCTTAAATATTGTATAATCAATCCATTATATTATCATTTTCAGTCCCCCACCCCTAATTTCTGGCTCCAATCTTATCTCGCAATTACTTATAACGTCACCAACTAACTTCGGAAGAACCCCCCGCCCCCATCCGATTTTGTTTTATATCATAAGTTGCTTAAAACGTGATTAGTTAAAGTTCAGAATAAAATCACGCTTTCTTTTAACGGTTAATTTAAAAAAAAAAAAAATCTTCTGAACGCTATTAAAAGTTAAATTCTTCACTAGTTTGGAGACGGAATGCGTTGTTGTGATAAATGATTTTTTTCTCTACTAATTCGCACTTTTTATTTTAAGATTCAAATATTAATAACTATATTTTATTTCAGTATTTAATTTATGTATTTCTGTTGTATTAAATACTAGATTCTTTTTTTTTTTTTTTCTCTCGTCCATAAATGTTTATTTATCCACCGAGTTGATTGCAAAAATAGATTACCAAATTGTACTCATTTTTAGTTCGTGGGAGGGGAATCTATCACCATACTTTCCCTTAAACAGGTCCGTTGGACTTTTATTAAGTACAATACTTAATAGTTATTTTTTATTTATTTATTTATTTTTTTTTTAATGGAGAGTAGAAAACGCATTGTGGATGCGTTATCGGCAGCTCCTGTTACTCTCGCTTCTTCTTATTTGTCCCTCAGTCCTCATTTTTTAAATGAGTGATTTTTCTGACAAAGGGAGAAGAAAAAGCTGTTTTCTAGGTTGGCAGTATTTTTGCGCGAACAGTTGGCAGAGTTGGTGGAAATTTTCTGTTTCTATGTCTATCCTTGTAGCCATGTCACTAGTAAGGGTGCTGGAGGTAAACGTTTTGTCTGGGCTGACGTTATCCGCCTGATAGTCAGGGACCCGAACCTTGGATTAACCACTAAGGAGGCTGTCCTATCAGCAGGTGCAAAGTACTGGGGCTGCTGTATTGCCATTTGGTGAATGGAATCTGGACCATGCAGTAGCTTCTGGTGGGGTCTCTCGATGCCATACTAGTGGGTAATTGTTACGGCTTTACCTTATCATGTGGTACAAAAAAAAAAAATTCTTCGTTTCTTTTTCTCTCTTAGTTTCCCCTCTCTGTCCTGCTCTAAGTAAATCTGTCGACCTAGTCCACAAATTCCAAAATTTCATCATGACAAGTTTCAAGAAAAAATACACGATTAAACCCGGTTCTCCAACTTCCAACGTAGACCCCTACTACCATGTCTCCTTCTCCAACATCAGGGGTCTACGTTCTAACCTTCCAGAGGTTGAAACCCAATTACAGGAGACTAAACCAGACCTTTTATTTTTAAGTGAAACTGGCATTGGACAGGCTATTTCCCTAGATGAGTTTGCAATTACAGGATACTCTAACTTAACTTCTAAATCTGACCCCCAAGATCGCCATGGGCATGGAATATGTGCCTATATTAAAGATAGCTTTCCATGTGGGAGGGACATCTCCAGGGAAGATCCTAACTTACCCTATATGTGCTTCCGGGTTGCTTTAGCTCACACTACTGCATTTATATTTACTCTCTATCGCCCCCACAACAGCGGAGTTACTATCTTTCAAAGCATATCTGAGAAAATTGACCAAGTCCTTTCTACTTATCCTTCAGCTAACATTCACGTATGTGGAGACTTCAATGTTCACAACGTCGAATGGTTGACCCACTCAAACAAGACCGATGATGAGGGGAGGTTCTGTCATGATTTCTCCATTGCCTATGACCTCACTCAGATTGTTCAGGAACCTACCCGTGTGCCCGATAATGACGGCCAGTATGCGAGCCTACTAGACCTTTTTCTCACAACTTGCCCTGAACTATGTTCAGTTTCTGTTCTGTCGCCTCTTGGATCTTCCGACCACTCTGTTGTATCAATTAAGGTAAAAATGAAATGTAATAAGTCCCCAGACGTACCACTTCATCATACAGTATATCGATACACTAAGGCTGACTGGGATAGCTTCCGTACATTTATATCTGATCTACCTCTGCATTCCATGTTTAAAAAGGATGTGTCCTCTATAGTATTAGACCTAACTGAATGGTTAATTGTAGGTATTGACCATTTCATACCCTCTAAAAAGTTTCAGCAAAAACCTAACAGCCAGCCATGGTTCTCTCCAGAATGTGCTGCTGCCATTGCGCACAGAAATCACTTTTTCCACTGCTTCAAACGTAATAGATGTATTGAAACTAAAGCCGTTTTCAGGACTGCCAGCAACAATTGTAAGAAAGTAATAAGGAACGCAAGAGAGTTGTATGCTCAATCTGTTAAGTCCAAAGTAGCTGAGCAGCGGCTTGGTTCCCACCAGTTTTGGCAAATAGCAAACAGAATCCTGAACAGAAGCGTGTGCTCCATCCCAACTATTATCAATGGACCTGAGGTAATCTCGTCAGCATCAGACAAAGCCAAACTCTTTGTCAAGAACTTTGCAGCTAATTCTACCCTTTGCGACCAAGACCGCCAACCCCCAATATTTCCTCCTGTATCAGAAAACACGCTATGTGATATACGTATATATGTACGTGATGTTGCCAAGCTAATCAAAAACCTTGATTCCAGTAAAGCAACTGGCCCTGATGGTATTCCAATTATAGTACTCAAAAAACTTCAACCTGAACTAGCGCCCATACTTACAAAACTGTTTAAACGTTGTCTTAAGGAGAATAGTTTCCCATCTCCCTGGAAAATCTCATCAGTATGCCCTGTATTTAAGAATTCAGGTGATCGCTCATCCCCCTCTCAGTACAGGCCAATAAGTCTCCTGTGCGTCATGAGTAAGTTGCTAGAATCTGTGTTAAATACAGAAGTAATCAACCATCTCAACAAAAATAACCTTCTTAGTGACACTCAATATGGTTTCCGTTCTGCTAGATCTACAGCAGATGTCCTTACAGTTATATCGCATAGGATTAGCAAATCTCTCGACGGTGGCAATCTTTCTAGGGCAATTGCTCTTGACATATCTAAAGCCTTTGATAGGGTATGGCATAAAGGTTTACTTCATAAGATCGCTAGCTATGGTATAGCTGGAAAAGTCTTCTCAATTATTAAATCATTTCTTTCTGATAGGTTCATAAGAGTAGTAGTTGAGGGGCAAAAATCAGAAGCTCACAGTATTAATGCCGGTGTCCCTCAGGGATCCATCCTGGGCCCAACTCTTTTCCTGATCTACATTAATGATCTTCTAAATCATATCCTTACATCATTTGTAGACATTTATGCTGACGACACTACCATTTATGGTACCACATCTAAGACAGTAAACGAGCAAGTACTCTCCAATTCTCTCTCCTCTGATCTTGAGCATGTAGTACAATGAGGAAATGAGTGGCTGGTTACTTTTAATGCATCTAAAACCAAGCTTCTCTCTTTACATCATCAACATTTTAATCCACATTTGTCATCAATTGAAATGAATGGCTCTCGTCTTCAGGAGGCCTCAAGTTTTGACAAGCTTCTGGGCTTGACCATTACTCCTGATCTTAAATGGAACACGTATATCAAATCTGTTGCCAAGGCCGCTGGAAAAATGGTGGGATCTTTCTATCGATCCAGTAGATATCTCACTGCTGATGCTATTCTCTATCTATATAAGAGCCAGGTACGTCCAAGGATGGAATACTGTTGCCACATCTGGGCAGGAGCTGCTAGAAAGGACTTGTCCTGCCTTGATAGAGTTCAAAATAGACTTCGTAGCCTCGTAGGAGATGTCCTTTTCTCCTCGTTACAACCTCTATCTCACAGAAGAGATGTTGCGAGTTTGTCTCTGATGTATCGTTATTTTCATGGAAAGTGTTCAACTGAGCTTCAATCTATGGTCCCCCCTCGCCAAACTTTCACAAGAAACACTCGTCTAGCTGTAAACACTATCAATAATTTCCCCCACTCTTTATCTGTGCCTAAACCTAAACATAGATTCCATGAACAAAGCTTCTTTCTTAGAACTGCACGCCTGTGGAATTGTCTTCCGTTTTCCTGCTTTCCGGCTGACTACAATATGGTTGTGTTCAAGTCTAAGGTAAATAAGTTCTTGATGAGCAGTTCCATATAAGTTATTAAATTTACCAAATTTTCATTACTAATGATTACTATATTGACCAACTTCTACTGTACACTCTTTAACCCTTATCCTTGAGTGGCCTCTGGGCCTTGATAATGTGGTGATGCCTTTGTAAAAAAAAAAAAAAAAAAAAGATAGGTCCAGAACATGCTACAATGGATTATTTAACAAATTAAGTATATAAATTAAGTTTCTGATCAAAAGGAATGGGTTGTGTTTATTCGCATCTGTTATTAATCACTTATGCTGCTCCTGTCATATAATGCATGCGTTGTGTTCTTGGTTTGTCTAAATAAATAAATTATTATATGTCCTCTAATTATTATTCTGACAGCAAAACCATGCATGGCTCCAAGTGTGTTTTACACCGGCGGGAAGATGTCTACTCCTGCATTTATGGGTGAAAATTAGTTAGACCATGGAGTGAAGTAGGAGAATAAGTAAGCCAGCATGGATGCTGCAAACCTAGGGCATCAGATAACATAGATTGCATCTTCTCGATTTTCCAGGGTTGTACTTCATTCCCCTATCCACTACTGACTATTTTAATTCAAAATTAAGTTCCCTAATCCAATCCCCTAATCCAGTGTTATTTTTCTTTTTCTAAAGCTTATTTTTATGTCCGGCCCGTCTGGCGTTTACGCCATCTATCTATCTATCTATCTATCTATCTATCTATATACCTATCTATCTATCTATCTCTCTCTCTCTCTCTCTCTCTATATATATATATATATATATATATATTTATACATATGTCAGCAGTTAGAAAATATTTCGACCAATTTGATATTTTTCGAAATATTAAAAACTACTTTTTAGAGCGGCATAACATAAATAAAAACTCTGATATATTGTTTTTATACAAGCAGTCGAATCAAACTTTTTTTTATCAAATATGCATTCATTAATCTTTAAAGACTTTTTCTTTGAGAAAAGACAAGTATTTTTTTAGAATCTTACAAAAATATACAAATAGTCTTAGCTGTTATACCTAACATTCGAAGAAGCTATTTTTCAAGAAAATTGACTTTACGATTATATTGCATCAGCTTAATCGTACTTAAGACTGTTTATTGGTTTTTAGTTTTGTTAATCCGACATTTACATTGATAACCGGGTGTATTTTATCAGGGAGAATACTAACAGATGAGCAAGACAAGTGTGCTTATTTTGGGTAAAGTATTCAAAGAATCCCGATTTAATTTGCTTCGTTTGCAGCCTACTTTGAATATTTTGTTAATACTTTTACGTTTTTGCCTTTCTCAATAAAGGTCAGTTCAACACTTGGCGATGTATTTAGTTTTCGCGAGCGGCTTAGATATTCTATCTCCATTGATGCCTTTAATACACCGAAGGCTTCCAATACGTAACCCTCAACCTAAACAATAGCACATACGAACCTTATCACAAACCTAACAACAAAATTTTCTACAAAGATTACCTATCAACTCATCCGAAATGCATGAAGAAAGCACGTATCCCCAACATTGCTGTAAGAGTTCCAGTACTTTCTAAGGATGAGAATATTTTTGAAAAAAATAAGGAATACTACAATGTGGCCCTCATCAGGATACAACGGAAAAATTGAATATAATAGGAATAATAATAGTAACTACAAACCTACCTACGTAATCTTTATCAAGGTTTATATATATTTAATACACCCAATTTACTTTATTCACATATTCAATCAAATTCTGAACCGGAAATTGTAATATATCCATGTACCAATAGAACGATAATATATAAACATTACTTGCCACTAATACGAAACTAAAACTAACCGTAATATCTTCACAAGGTTGCTACGGCCATGATATACATATAGATACAAACTTTTAAAAATTCTTTTTACAAAAGATCAATCATTGGAAAATAAAGGAATTTAGGAACCGAACAAATGGGATATATTTTTTTAAAATGTTCTTAAATAAAGATACGAAAATTAAGCGATACATTAATATTTAAATGGGCTTTTCCGTAACCACAACCAAGGTAAATATTTCTCGCATGCTTTCCCCGTTAGGGATCCCCCGCCTATTTTCATTTCTATTCAAAAAATGCTACATTGCCTAAAGTGTGTTTATTCATAAAGTCTGAAGAAACACATATTTGTTAAAATTTTCAAACGATATAATGCTTGAAATTGTCGAACTAGATGTTGAAACAATTGTAACGTAAAAGGAAATACATTTTTGTTGCCATCAACACCTTGTCTTGAAGTTTTGATTTTGCACACACAGTATATATATATATATATATATATATATACACATATATATATATATATGTGTGTGTGTTTACATGCGCGTGGTAAAATATTCGCTCATAATTTAGATAACTTTAAGGGTGTTTTTGTATTTACTATGTTGTGGCGAACATACTGACTCATTTAGAATATTTTTCTTTTACATGTTCCATTGGTTATGTCTTTCAGTTAAAACAACATTGTTTGAAATTTGTATTTAAAAGGTTTAGAAAGTGTTTATTTTTTAGTAGGTGTTTATTTCAAATTTATCTCTCATTAAAATGAACTTAATATTGCATTCTCACCCACATACAAGTTGGGTTTTTTTACGTTTCAGCAGAATATACGGTAAAAAGGTTTCTCATCTTTTCTACTGCTGTACGAAAACGCATGTAACTTCCCCGTTTCGGACCGAATTTCAGGAAAAGATAGAAAGCAACTGAACTCCAAGTATCCTTAAACAATCTGACGTCCTTCGGCTATTCATAATTAGTTTACGAAAAACGACAGATATTTGGAATAAATAGGCGACTGGTTCGTATTCTACATGCTGTGCGTATAATCTGATACCCGCTGGAGAACACGGTCGCTATATCGAGTTAATATTTACTGACAGCAGCGAAGTTTCACACGCAGAATTTAGATGAAAAAAAGAATAAATTGTTGTGCATTGATTCCAAAAAAATGTAGTATAGCACTCAGTAGAGTGCATACACCCGTTAAGATCAACCAGTAATTATTAGTATTATATTAATTTTAATAAGTTATAAAATTATCGAAAAAATATGTTTTCATTAATTTTATTTTATTATGTATATTACAGAAATAAAAAAAGTGTGTATTATAAAGTATACATATTTCTCACGTTGTTCCCGTATTGCTTATTATAAATAATTGTTAGTATTTATAAGGTGAGTACAAATCAATGTCAATAAAAACATATGGATGAATAAAATGAATATTATTACTAGTTGAACTATTCAGAAGGTTATGGGAGTACTACCATTGGATTTACTTATAGACCGTTAATAACATAAATTTATTGGCATGTGATTTTAAGAAGTCTTCATTGTAATCTGCAGAAAAACTCTCTCGGGATAATGTACTTTTCGTTAAATCTGTGTTAAAATCGCTATTCGTTTACGAATAAAGAAGTGTTATTTATTTTTCAGAGTGGTTACTGAGGGACTACTTTTAATTATATAATTTATCATTGGAACTTTGTGAAGGCCTTTCCGTAAAAATGATCGTAAGAAGCCTTTGAGATAACTATATTTTGACATTCAACTCAAGACAACAAGAAGCAATCGAAGATAAGTGTTTATGAAAAATAAAATGATATCCAGCCGAAAGGAGTTTAATATTCTGACAGTTTTCCCTATTGTAAAATTCATAATTTATGGTTAGTTTCTGTGAACTGTTTTGAAAAAAAATGTTTATTTCATTCCAAAAAAATTATTAATTAAAATCTAACCCTAAATAAGACAGCATGCCACTATCAGAGACAGAAATTACAGGGATGCTATATAGGGAGGTTAGCAGCAAGATATCTGTTCGGATTACACTTTAACTTCTGCACGTCAGTAAAGTTGGGGCAACAGGAACCTAGAAGGGACCCAGAGTCTAGCAGTTATGGGGAATAAACGATTACAGTAGAAGGCTTTCTTACATCTAGTAACCTCTACTGCGTTGGACTTTGCTGCGTGTCCGGTTTGATGGAGTTATTTACGCCGAGGAGGTAGAATGGCTTGTAGTTCGTCGTTTATATTCGATTTAGAGACGTTGTAGAAAGTCTGCACTCATTGCGTAGTGATGTTAATACAATCTTTCACTGGTTTCCCCTGATGCTTTTGTCGAGAAAAACTACACAAGCACTAAAAATATATGCTTTAAAATGTATATAATACAGCAATATATTTTCAAGATGCCAGTAATTGTAAATGTTCAATTCTTGTTGAATGAATTTCAGAAATAATATTGACCTGTTTAATTAAATTGTTAGGATTTTACATTTTAATGGAATTTGGCAGTGTAGATTTTAATATGTTCTCTTTTATCATTTTGATTCGTGTAATAAGCTGTTATATAGGGTGCCCGGATAATCTAGAGTAGCCCATTTAAGGTCATCCTGCGTCGTTTTACTACTGAGGAGCAGATATATCTCGTATTTCGGTTGAATGAGTCAATATCAGAAACTCCAAGAAAATTTCGACGAAAGTTCAACACACGAAATTCCCCTACTCCAAATGTCCTTAAAAACAATATAGAGGAGGAAATTACGGCCATAATCCCTGAAACATTAAGTGATGTGCTGGACCATGCCCTGCAGAGAGCACAAGAGTTTTAAAATGAAAATGGTGGACATTTGACTAACATCAATTTTCATAACTAAAATTAGACCTTGCGAAAAACATACCCTACATTAAGTTGTGTAAATAAACTTAGAATACGTAGAGTATGATATATTACTGTATCTAAAATATAACGGAGAACCTTATCTACCTAAATATGAAAATTGCTAAGCATAACTTTAATATGGAGGAAGTAAATCAAATTTTAAATCCGTCAGCTTTCTTTGGGACCTCATGTACTTAATAAAATACAGTATTTCTTGAATATGTCAACTATTAGTAAAGCAGCCTTATTTTCAACTTCGATTAGCAAATAGCATTTGTGTTATATTTTACCTTTCAAAGTACGGGAGCTGAAAAATGCAAAGCATCTTTTTTATCAGATTTATTATTACAAATTGACTACATAAATACACATTATTGAACATTTCATAGTTATTACATACATTTTTACATATTTCTCGTATTATTGTTCTTCTATTAATATACGGCATAATCGCGTTGACATACCGGTTCTCATCCGATCATCAAAGTTAGTAAAGTTGAACCTGATTATTTCCAGATGGGTGACCATTTGTGAATTCTAGGCGCTGTGTGTGCTCTCCACTTGTCTCGGCATCTGTTTCCAGTCGTCTTGTACATACACTTCACTTGCTACTCGTATTTAACAATGTCGACTCAGGAGCGATGCGATTTGAGATTGCATACCTCCCACCACAAAAATTTCACGCGCAGGCACCACTTTGTGGGCATCCATAGTCTGTCTAAGATTGAATAGCTCTTATTGTTATATAGCGATCTACGTCATGTATTTACATATATGTACGAAATAACGTTTCGTTATCATTGCGTGTATATAAATGCCTACGTTATGAACTGATCAATCGGTTTATATGTATTCATAAACATAACTTTAATTGGCATTTGATGTATAAATAGTTGTCTATGTTATAATCTCACCGATGTATGTGTCTTTATGAGTATGTATGAAATACAGGGTTATTCAAAAACCAAGAGACTTTATTCAAAAACCAAGAGACTTTATTCAAAAATATAAAGACTTTATTCAAAAACCAAGAGACTTTATTCAAAAACCAAGAGACGTTATTCAAAAATCAAGAGACTTTATAATTTCATTTATTCAACGCCTGTTATTACTTGGTAGATTAGATCCCACATTTTTCTTATGAGATTTTCAAAAATTTGCACATCCTCCCCATTTAAGTTTTCCAAAACATTACCAACATTAATTTTTAATTCTTCCCTAGTAACAGCACGAGGTCTTATGGCCGAGTATCTAGACTTAACCATACTAAAAAAAAAATTCTATAGGGTTAAGGTCGGGGCTGTAGGGGGGAAGATATACAACTTCAATCTGGTGAGATTCTAAAAAATCTTTAACAATAATTGTCTTGTGGATTGGGGCGTTATCCATTACTAAGACTACATTTCTCCTTAAAACACCCTCATTAACAGCCCCGACGAGAAACTCAAGAAACCTCTCCCCATTAAACGATGCATCAATCAGTTTGTAATAGGATAAGCTGAACTGTGAAATAATACAGCAGGCTGATAGGTTTTGTCCTTTAGAAGGGGGCACATAAGTAACTGGGCTTACACCAATTTGGGAATATCCATAATTTTTGGATGTGTGCAAATTAAAGCCTGTTTCATCCAGAAACAAAACTTCGCGGTTTCGATATCCCACAAAAGCCCTAGCTTATTCTCTCATTTTTTCACGGTGATTATTCGTGTTAACGACAGCTGCCTTCCTCTTCAGCCTTTTCTTGTTAGCCCCGCTTCCTTCAAAAGTCTGCAAACGGAGGTTTGATTCGGGGTAAATCCAAATTTTTCTTCAAACTTTGTTTGAATCCCTTTTTGAGTTAACGACTGGTCTTCATTAATAATATTTTTAATCTTGTTTACCAAGTCAGGATGCTGTGTTGTAGGTCGCCCTGATTTTCATAATTCTCAGAATAAGAGGAATCTGGATTTTCTCTTATCTTTGAAACTGCTTTATACACAGTAGACTTGCTCTGTCCTGTCATCTGCATAATTTCCGTTGCAGGTACATTTTGCCCAACAAGCCTTTTTATTAACTCAAAAAGAGATTCATTCATCATTACTCTGGGTTTCTTGTTAGCAGAACCATCCGAGTTCATATTGTTCTCCATACCTTGACTTGATTCTACCATTAAGGGTAAAATTTAAAAATAATTTTTTTTTTTTTTAGATCTGAAAAAGTCTTTATATTTTTGAATAAAGTCTCTTGATTTTTGAATAACGTCTTTATATTTTTGAATAAAGTCTTTTGATTTTTGAATAAAGTATTTATATTTTTGAATAAAGTCTCTTGATTTTTGAATAAAGTCTCTGGATTTTTGAATAACCCTGTAATGCTCTGTTGTCATTGTGTGTATAAACTGTTAGAAATGCTTACCAATACGTGTTTTTCTGATGTATGTATAAACACGACGTCGCCGTTCGAAAATCATACTCATATTAAAATGACGGTACAGTTCTTTAAACAAACACATATAGGCATGAGACAGTTCTTTATAACGTGTTACTTATTTAAATCCACCTGCTATTTTTTTTACCTGCTTCCTCCGAATAACCTGAATAGAGGACCTTTCTAATCTCTGTTCATGCGAAGTAACACAAGACCATTTCATTTCATTCTACTGTTATTTTAATCTCCAAACAGAAGCTCGTCGAGTCGGATAGGATCGCGGCTCCGAGTTGTCTGTCATTGGAACTATCTGGCTTCGGTTACCAGAACCGACGCTGGAATTATCTAGTAGACTACATGGTTCCATATCCGTCGAATTCTACTTCTCGACTCTCTCTTAACAACATCGATTTCAATTACTATATATAATAAGTTTCTTTTCTTTGTTGCTAAAATCTAACTTTGTTCCATGCTAGCAAGTGCGTTAATGTTTTTTTCATATTTCGGCTGATTGTTATCGTTTGTTTATTGTTACAGACATTAGCTTTTGTATTAAATATTTAATGTCTATTTACTTAAATTTCGTACTATATTCTGTCTTCACTGCATATTTATCTAGTTTAGCTTATTAAAAGTTATCGTATGGCCTCAATCTATTACATCATTTTCAGCTTAGGAATCCTGTAACGTGGCCGTTACATTTTAACTGTGTCGATGCACTCAAAACACTCGAACCCACACATTGGTTGGTACCACCGCAAAGGAACAAAAAAATAAAACACGGAAGAAATAAGATTCCGACTCAGCATTTCTTTAGTGGAATGAAAATGTATTTGTTCGCTGTTCCTCCAATACAACACATTTCACTATATATGTCTTTCCGCGGACACATGTACTATTACACATTTTCTGTCCGTGCAAACTGGGGCCGGCCTCAGCCAACGCTTCCTCAATCTCGACATTGCACCTCAATCTTCAACGGCGTGGTTGGTTTCGCTCCTTGACCACATGGAGTTTATTCTTCTCCTTTCCTGTGATGCAAGCTCGCACACTTGCTAATTTGCACAATGCTTTAATATATTCTGCCGCTGCTTATGTTTCTATAGCTGCTGCGGCTTATGTACGAACACGCTGTGTTACATTCTTTTGTTTATTGACACTCAGAAGTCCACAAAATATTCTATTAATATCCCATGATATTATACATGCATTTTACATTTCAACCCCAGGACATATTCAGTTAATTGTAAAGTTTTAAATTGTTTGCGTTTCTGATGCAACTGGACTTTATTTACTGTTATTGTCATATGATTATATTATAGTTTTACTTACATATGAAATGTTTAACTTACTCTAATGTCTCTTACGTAGATATTATATAGGTATTTTTAATACAAATGATAAAGTTATTGAAGCGATATTTATGTTTCTAAGGAAACATATTTTACGCGAATTTGAAGTCCGCATATCCAGAATATTTAATTTATTCTCGTGTTTCCTTCTGAAAGTTTGCAGGCAGAACACGAATTTAAACTATTTCTGACTGCAAGCAAAATCAGATTAAATACATACTGAGAAACAAAGTAAAAACGTAAAAAAAATCCTGTGTATGACGCCAATGGGTAGGAAATGATCGAGAAAATGTGACCAATTACTTGTCTGACACTGTTTACGTCAACAACGGTTTCTTAAAGTTAAATCTCGGTGCCTATGAGAGAAATAAATCCAACAGACAGATAGACCCGTAATGAACAGTGATTTTATTTGACACAATCTACGCAATGTGTGTTTTTTTAAAATGGATCCATATCAGCATTAAAAATATTGTATTAAAAGAACATTTGTCTTGGTGTTTATAATAAGGATTGCAACATCTACACCGATGGGAGCCGAAAGGATTCTAATTTTGTCAATTATCGACTTTTTTTTAAAGTGTATTTCTTCTTTGTCTTAAAGAAATATTGAGTCTTTTGGACCTTTCGTTACATTTATAAGTGAATTTTAAATTTTATTATAACAATAATCAGTAATTGTGTATATTCTCTATATTTTTGCAGGTATATTATAAGGTTAGTATTTTTTTACACGGTGGTTACCACTTATCAAGGCCCGGGGATAAGGCTTATTGTAAGTACAGTACGTAAGTGAAAAGATTTGATGAAGTGTTTACTTAAGGGGGCGGTTCATTAGGAATTTGTTAACGTTGGACTTGAAGACATCCAAGTTGTAGTCAGGTGGGAAGCAGGCAGACGGAACAGAGTTCCACAGGCGTGCAGTTATATGATAGAAGCTGTGTTCATGGAATCCGCGTTTTTGTTTATGCACAGATAAAGAGGGGGTATTTTTCACAGTGGATTCAGCTAGACGGGTGTTTTTCGTAAAATATTGGCGAGGGAGGACCATACATTTAAGCTCGGACGAGTACTTGCCATGGAAATAACGGCAAAACAAGGATAGGCTTGCAACGTCTCTTCTGTGGGAGAGAGGTTGCAGGGTAGAGAAAAGGGCATCCCCCACTAAGCAACGAAGTCTATTTTGTACTCTGTCAAGGCAGGATAGGCTGTTTTTAGCAGCTCCTGCCCAGATATGGCAGCAGTATTCTATCATTGGACGTACTTGGCTTTTATATAGATAGAGAATTGCATCAGTAGTGAGATATCTTCTGGAGCGGTAAAAGGATCTCACCATCTTTCCAGCGACCTTGGCAACAGACTTGATGTACGTGTTCCATTTCAGATCAGGAGAAAGGACAAACGCAGAACCTTGTCAAAACACGGGTCTTTTCCCAGACGAGAGCCATCCATTTCAGTTGATGCCAGATAGGGATCAGAGCGTTGATGATGTAAGGATAGGAGTTTGGTTTCAGATGCATTAAAGGTAACCAGCCACGTCATCCCCCACTGAACCACGCGCTCGAGATCAGAGGAGAGAGAATCAGAGAGAACTTTGTCATTTACAGCCTTCGATGTGTTGCCGTAGATGGTCGTGTCATCAGCATAGATGTCAACGAATTATTTTAGTATATGTTTAGGGAGGTCATTGATGTAGATCAGGAAGAGAGATGGGCCCAGTATTGACCCTTGAGGGACTCCAGCATTAATACTGCAAGCCTCTGATTTTTGTACATCGACCACTACTCTTATGAGCCTATCGGAGAGAAATGATTTAATGATTGAGAAAACATTTCCAGTCATACCGTAGCTGGAAATCTTGTTAAGTAGGCCCTTATACAATACCTTGTCGAAGGCCTTTGATATGTCAAGAGCAATGGCCCAGAAAGGAATCCTTTGTCAAGAGATTCACTAATCCTGTGAGATATAACCGTTAGCACATCTGCGGTAGATCTTGCAGAACGGAAACCATATTGTGTGTCACTAAGAAGATTGTTTCTGCTGAGGTGGTTTATTATTTCTCTATTTAATATGGATTCCAGCAACTCATAACACACAGGAGGCTTATTGGTCTGTACTGAGAACGAAATGACTTATCATCTGAATTCTTAAATACAGGACATACTGATGACGTTTTCCAGGGAGTCGGAAAGCACTCCTACTTAAGGCAACGCTTAAACAGTTTCGTAAGTATGGGAGCAAGTTCTGGTTGAAGCTTTTTTAACACTATAACTGGGATGCCGTCAGGGCCAGTTGCTTTATTGTAATAAAGGTTCTTGAATAGCTTGGCGACCTCATGCACAGATATTTGTATGTTACCTAGCGCGTTCTGTGTTATAGGAGGAATATGGCGAGTTGATGGCTATCGTCGCATGGGGTAGAATTAGCTGCAAACTTCTTTGCAAATAGTTTGGCCTTGTCTTATGCTGACGAGATGACCTCTGGGATAGAACGTACACTTCTCTTCAGGATCCTATTTGTTATTTGCCAGAACTGGTGGGAAGGAAGCCGCTGATCAGCTACTTTGGATTAAACAGACTGGGCATATAGCTCTCTTGCATTTTTTATTACTCTTTTACAGTGGTTGCTAGCAGTCCTGAAAACAGCTTTAGTCTCAGTGCATCTGTTACGTTGGTAGTTATGGAAAAAGTGATTTCTGTGCGCGATAGCAGCAGCACATTCTGGGGAGAACCATGGCTGGCTGTTGGGTTTTTGTTGGAATCTTTTAGATGGTATGAATTGGTCTATGCCTCCAACAATTAACCATTTGGTCAGATCTGATACTATAGAGGACACATTCTTTTTAAACATGGAGTGCAGTGGTAAATCAGATTTGAATGTACGGAAGCTGTCCCAGTCAGCCATAGAGTATCGGTATACAGTAGGGTGGAGGGGTACGTCTGGGGACTTATTATATTTCATTTTTATCTTAACTGATACGACGGCGTGGTAGGAGGATCCTTGAGGAGAATGAACGGAACATGAACATAGCTCAGGGGAAGTTGAGAGAAAAAAGGTCTAGGAGGCTTGCATATTGACCAGTAGTATCGGCCCCACGGATGTGTTTGCGAACAATCTGAGTGAGGTCATAATCAATGGCAAAATCATGACAAAACCTCCCCTCGTCGTATGTCTTATTTGAATGGGTTAGCCATTCCATGTTATGGACATTAAAGTCACCACAGATGTGGATGTTAGCTGAGGGATGTGCAGACAGGATATTGTCTATTTTATCAGATATACTCTTAAAGATAGTAACTCCGCTGTTATGGGGCCGATAGAGGGCAAATATAAATGCAGTGGTGTAAGCAACTGCAACACGGAAGCACGTATAGGGTAAATTAAGATCTTCTCTAGAGGCATCCCTGCCACAAGGGAAGCCATCTTAAATGTAGGCACATATTTCATGCCCATGGCGATCTTGGGGCTCAGATTTAGCTGTTAAGTTTGACTATCCGTTAATTATGAACTCATCTAGGGAAGTGGTCGGCCCTATTCCAGTTTCACTTAGAAAGAATATGTCCAGTTTCGTCTCCTGCAATTGGGTGTCAACCTCTGGAAGGTTGGAACGTAGACCCCTGATGTTGGAGAAGGAGACCTGGTAGTAGGGGTTTACGTTGGAACATGGGGTTCTAGGTTTAATCGAGTTTCTACCTCTGACTTGCTACGGATGTGTCAAATATATTTCTTAATAGATATTAATGCAGTTTACCAATTTGTTATATCAATGTTTCTATAAAATTAGAATATATGTCGATTAATTTCGGTGTTTTGCTGTATTATGTTGGTTGGTTGGTTTGTTCTTTTGTTTTACGGCATATCAACCCTTTTCAGGTTATTTAATGCCGAATCCAAAGATTTTGAAGATTTCTTTTTAATAGAATATATTTGTTGTTTTCAAGTCGGTTTCTATTTAACCCATAGTTGGGACCTTAACAGGTGCTACCACTCAGGGTCTGAGTGGACCTGGGAGCAATGGCAATTAAAGGGTGGATCCACACTCCCCAAAGACGGCAAGCTGGGATCTCACCATTGGATATAGTTTAAGGTCATATCCAAGACCAGATGTATTACGTAAAGTGCATTTAAAATCTATACGTCCACAAATATGAAATAGATTCGACGGTTTCACACGTGGTCTGTCTACGGTCATTTAACCCAGATGCTTATATCGAATGCAAATTTACCGATTTCTGCTATAATTATAACGTGTAATTCCTGCCGCGAATAGTCTTTATTTGAATGTTTCAATGTTGGTTCAATTAAATATACAGCATTTCCTGTTGCGTTTATTGTATGTTAATTCCATCTCATTTTCACAAAATTAGTTATTGCATACTTTGTTGTATTTTAACTCAATGTAGATACTTTAATATATTTAGTATAACTTAGATTATATATTCAAAAGTAATGATTAATTATTTTTATTTTGATATGTCATTTTAAACTGAAATTATTTTTTATACAATTGTGCTTTGTATTTTTAATGTAATTTTCACGCGTATTCAGCTACATATTTTATGCCTTTATTTGACAGTGTTCCTTCCAGTAGATTTTTTTTATTATACAAAACATTGTATTTAAATAACTAGTTAAATATTTATTTTGTATCATTATTGTATTTTATAAAGAGACATAAGCTATACGCATATCCTAAGAAAATACAGGAGAATGAATCTGAGAAAAACATGCACAGAGCAGCGGTCTTTCTTTCGTTTTTAAATGAATTTATCAAAGTAATATATATTTTATCCAGAAATATTTGATTAATATTACTCTACATTATCTGAGTTTATTATACGTCTCTCAGGACATATTTAATGAATTTCAACACTTATCTCGCAGAAATATACTTTCATACATGGATCCAAATAAAAATGTACTAACTTCCTCATAACTTGTGGTAAAAATCAAAATTCCATTAATTAAAATATACCATTTTATTACAATATTAAAAACATAGCATATGCTATTTATCGATGTATTGAAAAAATATAACGAGTAAAATATCCATAAAATTACGGATGACAGTTATGCACTAAAGTGAATAATATCCAATATTCTTCAGAATAACATTCAAAAGAGAATTTCGGCTTTCTTAAGAAAATAATATCTATCATTATTTATTTTATTTGGTGACTTTTTAATTCAATTTTCACCTCAGACAAGGTACTGTGCCCCTAACAGCAGAGGGCTAAGTTGCAGGGGCATTATGAAGAGAGATGAGCAGCAACATGTCTGTTCACATTACACCTGAACTTCTGCATGTCAGTACAGTTAGGAGACAGGTTACTGGAAGGAAGTTCTAAAGTGTAGCAGTTCTGAGGAAGAAATTATTTGAGTAGAAGGCTTTCTTACACTTAGGGATCGATACTCTGTAGGGGTGTGATTTAGTTGCTTTTTGGGTTTGTCGGGAGTATTTACGTCGAGGGGGTACAAGTGCTTTAACATTAAAATACTGTCCATGGGGTGGGGGAGACTAGTTGCAGATGCACTAGCCCAAATGTGACAACAGTAGTCCATACATGGGCGAATGGTTACCCTATAGAGGTAGAGTAGAGAATACTTTCAGGCGTAAGTAGCTTTCTAGAACGGCAGATAGACCCCACTATCCTTGCAGCAGCCTTGACAATGCTCTCAATATATTTGTTCCAAGTCATGTTCCTGGTGAACGTAAGGTGTAATAGTTTCAACGAAGGACTTTCAGGTAGTGTGTTTCTGGTCTTACCTATGGTGGTAGAGGTGTCTTGTAATTCTTGAAGGAAACAAGCTGAGGTTTGATAGCATTGAACGAGACAATCCATTGTTGTCCCCATTCCACTGCAGAGTGGAGGTATTCCGCTAGTGTCTCTGCCATTTCCTTCCAAGC
This sequence comes from Euprymna scolopes, assembly GCF_053919585.1. Taxonomy (NCBI): domain Eukaryota; kingdom Metazoa; phylum Mollusca; class Cephalopoda; order Sepiida; family Sepiolidae; genus Euprymna; species Euprymna scolopes. The sequence goes on along the minus strand of NC_136487.1, from coordinate 131,713,715 downwards.
GATTAAATGATAGAATAATTTACTTTAGCATAACCTACCTACATAGGCTCGAATTAAATCCGAATATTTTTAGTTTTCAATATAGAATACGTTGTTTAAATGTTTGCGCCGTGCCCCAAACACATTGACACACGGTCAAACCAGTTGTTTTATGCATATAAATTCCAACCAAACAAATTATTCATACGCCTTAAAAATATTACGCTGTGAAATGAGAAACTGAGATCGTTATCATTTTTTCGATTTCTTTCATAATTGTAGTTCAGAGATTTTTTCACGGGTTCGTGATTCTCTGCTTTAACTCTATAGATGTTAATAGATATTTGTAATTCGTATCCAGAATAACATTTCTAGCATTCGTGAGTTACATGCTTTTTCACATTATAGCTTTTTTTATTTATTTTTACCATCTCAAAAAAAGTGTACGAAGTTCGTGATGCCAATGTTTGGAAATGTGAACATTTTCGTCGAAATCTGTAAAAGAAAATCTAGGAAAAGTTTACTTGAATATTTTCCTGTTGATCTTGCATAGATATTTTATACTTTTATCTGAAACATTACTGTCCATTGATACTTTTATGTACATATTCAAGGTGTTTAAATGTCTACCGCTAGAAATACTGTACTTTGTCAAGCATTTATATATTTACATCTAATTTTTTTAATGGAACTATTAAATTAGGTGGTGCTTATTTCAATGACTTTTGTAATATGCGCAATTGTACGTACATTATACGATTACATATTAATATTTCCTTTCACAAATCCTAAGGTTGTATTAACATACTAGCACGCTTCTCAGCGTGACGTGATTTGTAAATACACATAAATGTGATATTAAATTTATGCATATTTTATATTTATAGCCCTAATAATATATAATAATACAGATATAATATATATATGTTGATTGCAACGTCTTGTCAGACGAGTGCCACTCCATCAGACACTTAAAGTCCATGAGCCAAAAAATGACTTCGATCGCCAGGACCATTACAATAGACAAATGCCTGAGGGAGTATCTATACACAGATGATGTTACAGAGTTTTAGCTTTGTACGACATTTAAGTCTCTTTCTCGGTTCAAAATGTTGAGATACAGCAACAAACAAGAGCAAGACAGCCAGCAACAAGTTAAACTGCAGACCAGCTGTATGCGGGTACTGGTCTCCCGCTTTATGTCTGTTTTTTTTTAAATCAGAGATTTGCTTCTCCTAGAAAGGTTGCCTTCACCACAGCTTACGGGTGCCCTCTCCACCCCAACACATGCATGCATAAATACACACAAACACACACGGTGCTAGTTAGCCGTTGACCCCGTAAAACGGTTCATTCGCCCTTTATTATATAACAACCAAGATGAGGAAGTCAGTCCGACAATCTCAATCAAAGATTCCTAGTTGTTTTAGAATTATCGAAAATGCCTTTCTCCAGCTGCAAACACACAGTGTGATTTTTTACACAAAAATGATAATAATTTCTGTCACTATGCCTAATGTAACCTAGACAATAATAAACACTAATAACAGAAGTATAAAATGGCTAGCTAAATTTAAACAACAATTTTTCTCTAAACTTCCCTAACTGTTACTGGCAATCATCAGTGAATTTTTCAATGCATGAATCTAGGTGCAAAATATTCCTGTAAACTTACTAAATCGTTCTAACATTTCATATATTAGTCCATCCTATATAAACTGACTAGCTTGCAATTTGCGACTTGTGACCTAAGATGTGCTGACCAGGTAAGAATGTTCTTTGCATTTAACCATGGCGGTGTTATCTCACCAGCCGAATGCTTAATGAATCAGAAAATCCGCTTACATATCGATGTCATACGACCCAAACCACCTTATTTCATCAAGAGGAAGAAAAAAAATTGAACGGCAGTACAATCGTCACCATGGTTCAGTTCAAAAAACATCCTCAGCAGGTTAACAAGTCATTACAAAAGCCTATCGGAACAACAAAGAGTCATGTCTCCAAGACTATATTGTACGACGAACCAGAGATGTAATATACGAGGTAAATATCGAAAATTCAATTTGGGTTCGACATTCCAACCAACTGCAACCACTACATCTCCCAGAAAGAATACTAGATCACTGTATTTCACTAAATATCTTGTTGAGCACCTTCAAGTTGCCACAACAAACTACTCCAGATGGGCAGCCCCTAATTGTTATAGTCCGAAAAGCAAACGGAAAAGTTAGCATCTCTGCTTATTATTCCACGGGGCTAAAGAATGTGCTTGATACACATCAATACGCCATGCCAATACCTGAATTCTTTTTTGCCAAGTTAAACGGCGAAATCTGTTTTGCAATAAATTGATCTTTCTGATACATTCCTGCAAATTTGGTGAGGAGCTCCTTACAATCAACACTCACAAGGGATTATTCCGACACAACAGCCTTCTATTCGGGATTAAAACTGTCCCATCTATATTTCAGCAGACCAGGGATGCGATGCTGACAGGAATAAGAGTTGTTATATCGTGGGATACGTTAGAATTAATATTGCGATATACGTTTATTATAAAGACACACACACACGTAACAAGTCAAACATAAGAGATGAAAGGTTAGATAACAGGAACAATAGGAATAATGCTGTTTCTCCATTTTGAAAGTCAATGTGTTTTCCCTCCAATCTGACTACTTCCGGTCGTTGATCTCATGAGAAATCGCGAGAATTTAAACTCTAGCATTACGGATAAGGGGGAGGAAACTTTGCCCAAAGAAGTAAAGAGTTACTCCCCGTTGCATTATCCTTTTGTATCGTCGTAATAAGTAACTAAACTGTTCTAACATTTCCTATATAAGCCCATCTTATATTAACTCACTAGCTTGGAATTTCCGACTTGTGACATAATATCTTAATCATAACATTACCGCTTGAAGAACGCATAAAACCTCCTTATATTTCGCCATTCATATATCACCATAACGCAGAACACAACTCAATTTTCCACAACTCCTAACCCATTTACTCACATTTACGCACCCCCTCATAATGCACACGTTGTCTGCTTTTCATATTGCAACTAGCATTATCTACCGCAAGCGATACGTCTAAAGCAACCAACACTTAAATCACCCTCATAAAAAGCCCCAAGATTAACACTATTTACCACTCTTTAAGCTAAACAATATTAAAAAAATTTAAGTCTTGACACACCGGGTGTCACTGTTACCTCATATACAACGTTAGGGCCACTAATATACTTACATCACAAAAACGATAAATGTAATGAACTCTGCTTGCCAATCGGTTTGCCTCAAACTCCACACTGAACTCGGTACACCACTCACTCCCTGATTTTCCTCTGCGAACAGACGCCACACTTGACGACTTGAAAATCACCCCTTCTCAGGTACATGCTATTATAAAAAACCTAGACACCTCTAAAGCATGTGGACCAGATCTCATCCCGGCTGTGCTATTAAAAAAATGCTCTGCCGAGGTTGCTCCAGTTCTGTCCAAACTTTACAATAAATGCCTTAACGAATCTTGTTTTCCCGACTGCTGGAAAACCGCCTCTGTGGTACCAGTCTTCAAGAATTCTGGTGAAAGAACTGACCCACTAAATTATCGCCCCATTAGCCTCCTCCCGCTTTTCGCCAAAATATTTGAGTCCTTAGTTAATAAAGCCCTAGTCCAGCACCTAACAGCTGCTAAACTCTTGACTGACAAACAATATGGATTCAGGCAAGCCCGTTCAACAGCAGATATCTTAACTGTAGTTTCTGAACGTATATACCGTTCATTGGATAAAACAGGGGAGGGTAGAGCGGTGGCCCTTGATATATCTAAGGCTTTTGACAGGGTATGGCACGATGGTCTTCTAAGGAAAATTAGATCATATGGAATCACTGGAAGACTTCATAACGTAATTAAATCCTTCTTAAGTAATAGAAAAATCAAAGTTGTCCTCGACGGACGTACATCCAAACAATATGACATAAATGCGGGAGTGCCTCAGGGGTCTATCCTTGGACCTCTATTGTTCCTGATATTCATAAACGACCTGCCTGATAATATTGTTTCGGAGATGGGTATATTTGCCGATGACACCACTCTCTATAACAGATATGAGGGGAAAACAAATGAACACATATCCAAGAAAATGGCAGAAACACTAGAGGATGACCTCCAATCCGTAGTGGAATGGGGACAAAAATGGTTGGTCTCATTCAATGCTGCTAAGACTAAGCTTGTTTCCTTCAATAACTACAAGAAACCTTCTCTACCACCAATAGCAATGGCCAAGAACACATTGCCTGAAAGTACTTCTTTTAAACTCCCCGGCCTAACGTTTACAGGGAATATGAACTGGAATAGATACATTGAGAGCATTGCCAAGGCTGCTGCAAGGAAGGTTGGCTCCCTCTACCGTGCTAGAAAACTACTTACGCCTGCCAGTATCCTATACCTCTATAAGGCAACCATTCGCCCATGTATGGAGTACTGTTGTCACATCTGGGCTGGTGCATCTGCTGCTTGTCTCTCGCTCCTGGACAGGGTTCAAAAAAGAGTCGCAAACCTGATAGGTCCTGAACTGTCATCTGGGCTTCAGCCTCTGTCCCATCGACGAGATGTTGCATCCCTCTGCCTGTTCTACAAATACTTTAATGGTGAATGCTCTGACGAACTGCAAACACTTGTACCTCCCCGACGTAACTACCCCCGACAAACCCGACAAGCTACTAAATCTCATCCCTTTACAGTGGAGGTCCCTAGGTGCAAGAAAGCCTTTTACTCCAATAGTTTCTTCCCCAGAACTGCGGGTCTTTGGAACTCCCTTCCGGGATTCTGCTTTCCCAACTGCAATGATATGCAGAAGTTCAAGTGTAATGTTAACAAACATCTTTCTACTCTTCTCCCTTCATAATGACCCCGCTAATTAATTCCCTAATAGTAGCCCCCTGCTTCAAAGTGGCACTGTGCCTTGTTTGGGGTGAAAATTGAATAAAAAAAAAAAAAAAAAAAAAGAAAAACATAATAAGCCATTATATACATTAAAGGGAATTTTAATGAAATACATTTATTTCTATTAACATATAACTGGAGAGGGTTTGTCTATGATGGCAGCAGAGTTTGGAGCCGGCCCACAAGTCCAAAGAGACCATGGCTTGGCTTCAGAAGAATGTTACGACTTTGTACTCATCAAACACTGCAACTCTACTTCCCCAACCCGGACTACGCTGGACTATTTCGTTTGGTCTTACGTTGAGAACATCACCAACATTACCTGCTATAATAAAAAACCGCCTTATCGCAAACATATGTCGAGTATTCCTAAAGCTACCGCCACTGCTTGTTAAAAAAGCATGCTCCTAGTGCCGGACACGTATATTGGCAGTGATTGAAGGTGAATGTAGCTACATTGAACATGTGTTAGCTCTACTAAATAATCATGTTACCTAAATTGATTTTTCCTATGCAAGTTTCAAAAGAAAGCTGCTATATTGCGTTTTTAGGCTGACAACTATATTGTCCCACCCTGTAGATTGTTGACGATTTCTCTAATGTCGATGACAATAAACATATGCGAGTGTACATGTGTGTGTATATATACACACATATATGCATATATATGTATATTTATCTACATATATATATATATATATATATATATATATATATATATATAACTACTCCATTTACTCACATAATATAAATATACAAAATTATAAATTTATGCGTAAACTTTAAGTATTTACATCCAAAATGCTCAATAAGTAGGTAGAGCTTGTTAGTAATTTATACAATATATATGGCGATTAAGCTACATTGAATATTCCCCGTTTCATTCACTCTGCGATTCTTCAGGCTTATGCGCGAATTTTGTGGTTGTGTGTCGTTTTTATATACGCACTTTCTATTGAGATTTTAGTTAGCCAATCAGCTTTCTAGAATCCACCGCGCCCTTCCTATCAGCCAATGAACATGTACTTACAGGAAAAAGGCCCATTTGAATCAGGTCAACCAGAGGTCAAATGGTTCTTTGTCATGTAAGTGCATATTTATTAGCTGATAGGAAGGGCGCGATGGATACTAGAAAGCTGATTGGCTAATTAAAATCTCAATCGAAGGTGCGTATATAAAAAGGGCAGGCAAATACAAAATTCGCGAAAAAGCCTGAAGAATCCCAGAGTGGATTAAACGCGGAATATTCAGTGTAGCTTAATCAGCATCTATATTTTATAAATTACTAACTATATATATATATATATATATATATATATATATATATATATATATATATATATATATATATATATAGTTAGTAATTTATAATATATATATATATATATATATATATATATATATATATTCAGAATTCTAGTATTATAATCCCTGATCAATAGTTTAAAAAAAAAACAAATATATATTGCAGTGTGGAACGATCGCATTATTCCTTCTATAAAGCTACCATGAAATAAACTTGCCAGGAGATTGCAAATTACAGCGAGCATTCACTTTTTTGCCTCCAATTTTTGTCAAATCACATCGATTGATTTCACAGTAGTAGCTTGTCTTTTTCACCAAGAATTGTTCGATTTCAAATAATTTGTAATCTCAACCCATTATCTGGATCGACGTGTAGATTAGAAAAGGCATCGATTTCACTTAGTCTCCTGGAACTAGTCTGAATAGTGGAACTTATTGAGTCCAATTATGTTCCATGCAGTCAGATTCAATCTCCAGACACCCACTCACACACATATATAGATACACACACGCTTCTCCATATATATATATATATATATATATATATATATATATATATATATATATATATATATATATATAAATCTTAAAATAGCTGGATTATATCAAGGGTAGATAGATTCATAGATAGATAGATAGATAGATAGATAGATAGATAGATAGAATTTATGTGTATATGCGTGTGTCCCAGCACCACCATAAAACGCTTGATCCAAGAGAAAAATTATAAATATTTAAAGCCAGCATATTTGATGTGACGTAAAAATTTATTGGTTATTTAAGCAGTCCATTCTGTTAAAAAGAAGTGTGCAAAGGTAACAGTATTACATGTTTTTGATAGAGCAGCATTTTTCCCGAATCAAACATGAGATGCATCTGGACCCTTTTTAGTACGTAGTAAATAGCATTCCCCAAATTATCCTTACAACTAACTCCTTTTTTTTCTACACTCTCCTAAAACCTTTACATTAGACTTTTAATTACACTAGTGGGCTACCGGATTAATATGATATTTTAATGTATGCAGATTTCGTATTTATACTTATTTAATTCCCGATGATTATTATGTGTACCTAATTGGGATAATTATGTGAAGAGACACGTCCACAAGCGTCCAAGGTTGGTTTTTACCCACTGTAAACTGCATTCGAACTTCTCCGTCACAAAATAAGTCGGAAATAAGATTAATGCAACTTTTTGCGTGATGGGGGTTCGATTATCAGCATAAAAGTGAGAGTTATCTGGTGATCAGAAGATAAAAAAGGACAAAGGAGAAGGATGTGGGTAAAAGAAAATGCCGATGGATACTGGGAAAAAGAAGCGAGACGTAAGAAAAGATCAAAGCTGTTAGCAATCTATTATTATATGGAAAAATGCGCGCATTGTTTATTGTTGAGTTAGAAAGGGTGTCAGTCGCTGGATTGAACTTATTTCCCCCCTATTATTTGCATATATTTAGGTAGTGAAAATTGTTTGAATAAAATTAATTTATTAGTTAGTTTGTTAGTAGATGGAATTAATAATTTTATAATTTACATAAAAATTAATAATTTTATTATATCATAATTAGGATCATTTAATTCTTTCTAACTCAACAATAAACAACAACATATGCAAATAATAAATAAAATATTTATCAATATTCAAATTTTATTTTTAGCTGCAATATTTTAAGTCTAAAAAATTCTTATTTTTTACTTTACTAGAATATCTTGTTCTTTACTTTTCCAGGTTGAATTTCTTGTCCTTTACTTTTCCAGGTTTAATAAAATCTTAAGAATATTACTTTTCATGCGCGCATTTTTCCATATAATCCATGATTTTTCCAGGCATTGCTATTGTATTAATATATAAATTTATAATATTTATTAATGATTGTCAAAACAATTAGCTCTCAAATACACATTTATGCAATATTTATCATTCAATCACAGTAGTTCCGAGCCAGGGTCTCTACCGAGACTGTGGTTCATGAATTCGTGATCTGTATAGAGCGTAAACTAACAAAAAAGATGGCACTCGGTGTCTTTTTAGATATCGTTGGAGCTTTTGACAACATACCCTTCAGTAGTATGTTCAAGTCGCTACGAGAACTCAATGTGCCACCAGTACTCATCCGATGGATTGAGTATATGGTGAGGCACAGAACAGTTCAAGTAGAACTACTGAGGGCAACTGTTAAAAGGGAAGTAGTTAAATGAAACCCCCAAAGTGGGATTTTATCACCTTTACTATGGAACTGTATGCTGAATCCTCTTTTAAAGGAGTTTAAAAATAGGAATATTTATGCCCAGGCTGCTGCTGATGGCATCGCAGTGCTGGTCGCGGGTTCAAAAGCATCATTGGTCAGACGCATTGCCAAAATGGGACTACATTTTTCATCAAATGTGATAACGAATAATTTGAGTTCATTCAAAGAATATGTATATCATAGAATTCACTAATATTTTTAATCGATAAATTCACCATTTTTTGCTATAAAATCATAAGGAGAGTAAAAAAAAATTAGTTATTAAAAAAAAAAGTTCGGTTTTTTTAATTAAAAAAAAAAAACGATACACGGGTTTGAACCTAAAATCTTTCCACCAACCCCCAGTACTCTAACCGTTAAGCTAACATGTCATATTGGCAAGATTGCAGTAAAAAATATTTATATACAAAAAAAGTTATGCAAAATAAAAAAAAAAGCGTTAGTCACTTATGTACTTACTCTCCTGTTTGTGAACCCACATATTTTGTTGTAACTTTTTTTCTACTGAACCAATTTTAGAAATGTGTTTTTCAAAATGTAGCTAATGAGGGGTTCTATCCAACTATATAACCTGTTTGAAATTTGGTTGCGAACGGAATTAGTGATGGGGGTTTGAATGTGTCTCGATTCATTCAATTTCGGACTTAAGCATATATTCAACCACTACCGTGGTTGAATGATAGCCGTTATTGTGTTAAAGCTACGAATCAGTAGTGGTAAGGTGAAGCCGTTTAGCGGCGATGGAGTTTTGGTGGCCTCGCTGTGAAACTTAGCTTGGTAGTGAGACTTTAGTAGCTGGATAATGCGAAGTGCCTGCTCCCATTTTATCTGGAAGGGGATGCATTGCCCTTCTATTTGACATGGGTGAGAGTAACCAACTAGACATCTTAAAGAAAGAGTTCTGGTTTAAAAGTCATTTATGTTATGTTATGTTGTATTCACAACCTAAATGAAGTTGGGCGTTGTAAGGTATGCAGGCGAGCAAGTGGACGTTATCACAAAAAAAATCTGACGGTTGATCTAATTGGCTTCTAAGAAATTGGTCTCGGAAAAACTTGCAAAACTGGTTATTGTTACGAGGTTATTTTATGCCATCTCCATTAAACGCAACCAGACATCGAAAACTGAGACTCGGACGACGGGAGATCCAATAGTGAGAGCCAGCGTGATGAGATCATCTAAGAACCAAAGCCACCATGTGACCGCAGCTACGAATCCATGCTATTCCTACTAGGAACAGCCCTGGCAGAGGTGTAAACCGTTACAGATGCGGCTGCAAGTATAACGTAGCGAGATTGCCAGATATTTGGAAATATAAGCTACCGAGTTGGCAAAAATGGACACTGGGTTAGGACTTTTCGGAAAAGAAAAAAGCGGAGGAGGCATTACACAGCATTGTACTCCCCTTTAAAGCTATAAATGCGGCATTACCGGGGATTATCGTCTACCGTGATACAATGCGGTGTTCGGCTTTAATCGATCCAAGATGCTCTCATACAATATGAGATGCAATTCGATGTCGATCCTTGGAAACAAGAAAAGTGAACGATTAGATGCGGATCCTGTGCAAGCTGCGGCAGGAGAGTGGTCACTATTCCTACAAACGAAAGCGACTATATTAGGATCAATGTAGGTGTAATGCAATGTAGAACGATAGGGTTTGTGTAATGTGCATCCAGGAGACAAGCGCCCGCGTGTGTGTGTGTGTTGTGTGGGTGCGTAAGAGAGACGGACGAAAAGGAAAGACTTACCTCGGGGCCGGCTCGGCGTCGCCGACCAAAATAGAGAAAGAAAGATCAAGATGGCGGCCGCCGTCTTTTGTAAAGGATGATATCTCGCAAAGCCATATGAATTCTCACAATATGTAAATTTAGCCGGCCTGCAACGGCCATAAAAACGGGTGATTGAAAGACGTTGGGAGAGTGATGATTGACTTGGTCGGGAATCGTGTTGCTGTTACTTCTCGTGCCGTGTGGGTGTGAGCATATCTTAACGTTGTTGGGACCGTTCTGAGTAACCGATTGTTGGGTTTGTTCTGAGTAACCGTTCGCGTCCATCTAGGTACCTTGCTAGTTTGATTCCGTGCAGAACCGGTGTTTACTGGTTATTGAATTGCTTTACGTTGCTGCAACATTACACATATACAGAGGGCGCAGTAATTTTAAAGGACTTTCCTTACACATTTTCTACAGTTAGATTTTTTTTTAGGGATCGATGGTATCAAAGCATTAGAAACATTGAAACTACAGTTACAGTTTGGGTCGGCGTCGGTAAAATTATCTTAATCAATGCACTTAGCTTTAGGACATCAGTCCCAGCGTTGACTACGATATGGAAATATGCAGGAGAATGTTAATCTGGGAAAATTGGCGAGGGAATGCCTGAATAACGAATGACTGCTAAATCGGATCCGAGTATTATGAGGAACTCGAAATATGGATGGGCAAGGATAGGCTCCTGCCGTGTCCAAAAATAAGACTCGAATCTCTTAAGGTCGTTATGGAGCGGAATAAGACGAAAGTGCGGCGAGTAAAAGACTACCACGAACATAACAATCACCTTGAAGTATTCACGGCCAACGTGGATATCTGAGCTTCAATGCGCGAATTGCACCAAAAAGTACAAACTGCTGGATTTTAGAGCGTATCCTTCGAGTACGAGTTCTCGAGATGCCGTGTTTATATTAGACCATGGAGATCAATGTGATAAGATTAAGTCTGACACATCTGGGATTTGGATTGAACGTGACACATTTATTATGAGGGTAATACTGAGCAGGGTGCTAGCGAAAGAGGACTCTGCAGACCACCCCAACATCAAATCATATCGGCGATCTATTTGTTTATGAAGACGCCGTTCATGCGTTACTAGTAAAATCACCTTTGGCTCAATTAAGACTAGAATATAAGGACCTGGAACAAAATGGGGCGCACAAGTGTGCTGGGATTGGTGGCTTCAAGAGAGTTTCAATGTCACAGAATAGCTATCAAATTAAATGAATTGACAGTCAGTCTACGACACTGACTTCCTGATATAAAAATGAGTTTAAAAAAACAAAGGAAAATGTCGCCAAACAGTTGTATAACTTTCATATTATTCTCTCTCTCGAAAATTTAGAAATCAACACGTACCATCTTGTACGACACAATATGTGTGTAAATAAACGAAAAACTGCGAATTCCTTCTAATATTGTCATTATTTTTTTATATATTAATTCGTGTTCACCTGATTTTCTTACGAACAGCAGTGGTAAAGCCTTCAAACCCAACTTCTTTCACATATAGGGTATATTTTTTAAAGATCTTATTGTACTTTTACTCTCGTATATTCTGTTATATGTTCTGTTATTTTCTGTTATTTAATAAATAGCAAAGACACACACGCACACATATATACATATGCATATATATGTTTGTATATATACATATGCATATATATGTTTGTATATATATACACATATATATATATATATACTATGTAAACACCAACCTCCTTCGCTTTATCAAGGTTTTTCTGTGTAACTAGTCTAGCACCTATTTTAAGCCAGGCTTGTAGACTATGTCAGTTAGAGACTTTTAAGCCCGTGTTAGGACGGCAGAGTATTGTGAACTGCGTGGTAAACGTGATGAACTAAGACGCTTTTGAAACAACATGCAATGCCATGTTGGAAAACACCGGTACAAAAGAATCTTTGTTGTAACTAATTCATTCCTTTTGTTTGTTTTCTTGCAGTTGTTTCAGACATAACGTGTAGGGTACAATTGTTTAAATGAGACGACATCGTAGGACGAAAATTACCGACAACATAATAAAGAAATTCTGTTGTATATTAGTAGTTTAAAATTATTTTCATTGTTTTCTAATTCGGTCTACTTTCTACTTGTATGAAATGATTTTTCTCTTAAATCTCTCTGACTAATGTATTTTCAGTCCAAAAACATAAATTTACGTCAAGAGATGCGCTAGAATTTATTCATTTTTGTTATAAAAACGGATACATATAATCACCAAATAAAAACTCTTCTAAGTTAAAAAAAAAAAAAAAACAAGAAATGCAGACATAAACGCCAAGGAAACCACTTAGTGCTTTATAAAATAATAGAAGCTATATATATTATTCATATAAATCATAAGAGAAAAATAGCTCCTCACTTTTTGAGTTATATATGATGCAACAAACGTCTTTTCGACAACTTGACACCAGAAGAAGATAGACGTGTTCTCTTAATTATTTTCATTCTAATATTAAAGAAATGCTATTAGTTTAAACAGGAAACAATTTTAATGCAGCTGAGATTTTACTTAAAAATTTATGGATGCTCTGTAATGGAGGACAGGACATAAGTAATAAATAACTCACACAAATATATATGAAATGTATAAAGGAAATAAAGCATATATTCTTTGGGAAGATTAATGTATTAATATATTACTAGCGAAAATCATATGGAAGTTCCACAGAGGACGCATTCATATTTAATAGAGACGCTCTGATATGTTTGTAGCTTTTTTGCTAAAACAGCAAAAGTATTTATCTAAGCTAGTAAGGACGTAAAGTAGGCTTTATGATGATATTTTTTTATTTTTGTATATTTCATATATATTATTATAGTGTTAATGTTCTATCGACTTTTATATATTATAAAGCTGCGATTTCAAGAAAAATATGCATATGACTTGGGTGCATCAGCTTAAATCGAAAAGGGAAACTTATTATATATATACATATATATACATATATATATATATATAATATTACGTAATGTGATTGATAATTTAAAATTTAAAAATCAAATTATAATCAAATTAAAAATCCGTTTCATAAGAAGGAACAACAACAAAATCAATTATCTGTACGATCGTTTCGGAAAACAATATGTAATTATTGTACGTAACTTGATGTATACCACAATAAAAAGCATTGTTTTCCGAAACGATCGTACAGATAATTGATTTTGTTGTTGTTCCTTCTTATGAAACGGATTTTTAATTTGATTATAATTTGATTTTTTAAATTTTAAATTATCAATCACATTACTTGATATTGAATTAGATCTAGAACATTTAACTATCGAGCTTATTATATATCTAAATTACAACGAGCACCTTCTCTTTCCTGTATTTTAATTAAACTAGTAATTTCACTGGTACATTAAAATACACTCACCTCTTTAGACTATTGTTCTAATCTCCTTTACATATATATATATATATATATATATATATATATATATATATATATATATATATATATATATATATAACTGTAGTGGCATCAGTTATAATCGAAACATTAACCAAAACTTATAAAGAAGTCTAGTTAAAATTATTCATTAAAAAAATACATTACTGGAGTGCCATCAGCTATTATCGACATCGAAACCATTTTGAAGAATTTTTGGTAAAACTATTTATAAACAATAAATGACTTCGGTGTTATTAGAAAACATCGACACTTAAATCCAAACATATTAAGAATTCTTGGGAAAATTATTCACTACAAAAAAATGGAAGTTCATTAAATGGCAATCAATCGGATGTAAGCAGACAGACAAAATAAATAACACCTACGCTATTCTATATATATATATATATATATATATATATATATATATATATATATATATACATGTTTTTTTTAGATTCTTTTTAGTAAATGATATACAAAATTAGTTCTATGAGTTAAGCATTCTACTTTGTTTCACCCAAGTTTAATAGTTTTGATGAACGACGGCTGTTTCTGGGTATCCGGAGGTCACATTGCAATACAAATATTTTCCAAAATTGAAGTCTCTTATGTTACTTAGTAATAAAACATTTTAAAGCTGCAAAAACACAAGTGGTTCTCTGAACACAAACGATATTTTCTGTTCTAGAGTTTTTTTTGTTTTATATTGTCACTATTTCCTCCAACGCGTGTTTTCCAGCGGTGAGTGATGGCTTCGAATGGACATCAGAAATACACTCTATTATTCAAGGGCCGTTCCAAATGTAAAGTTTTCTCTTATTTGATTCAAGATTTGAAGAGCGATTAAAACGAGCGACTATTTGTGCGCATGAATTTAGTTTTCTACATAGTCACCTGCATTCTCAATGCACTGTTACCAAGAAATCAATGACACATCTCTACGTCTGATGCTGGATGATGATTTTAGAATTAAATAATATACGAGGATAGTTCTATGCGTAATTTTTTCTAATTATTTGTACCCAACAAGTTTATGACAAGGGTTGTTTGTATTGAGTCTGCACCAGCAATATTTGCAACACAGAGATAGAACGTTCAAGTCATAAATGCATCAGCTCGGTCATTACAACAATTCAATTTGAAACCCTTTCTTAAGACCTGGAATACATCCGGGCGGAGTAAAGTATAGGCCACCTTATTTTTGGAAAACCCTTATAACACCACGAAGACCAGGCCTCCTCCAGCTAGTATATAACTCAAGGATACCGTTCTGTTCACCAGTCACAAGTGTAGTCCTCAGTGGTTCCGATTCGAACATTCACAGTATTCTACTAGCGCAGTCTCAACCGCTTTTGTGATGACAGTGTTTTTTGAACGCTGCAGTCTAGGTACCAGGCGATTGTTATGCGATCCACTCTTCCCTGCCGGCCGTTGCCTGAAAAAGATACCAATATGGTAGAATGACCCTGTAGTTATTCAAGAGTTGAAAAACGATGAATGATTTTCTGAGAGGCAATTTTTGAACATCATCACTGGTTTGGCGACTTCCTACTTTCCTGTTTTCTGTTCGTGCACTATGCAGTTATTGCTGCATTGTGCGTACTTAAATAAGGTTTTAAACCTTAAATTCAGAACAGAAATTATAATTTAATTAATAGTTTGAATCAAACATTATTGTGAAGGGCTATAGTAGAGGTTCTTGCAGAGCAAGGCCGACGTGACATATACTGATTCAAAGTGAACAAGTCTTACTATTTGCAATTCAGTTGTTCGAATTCTGTCGTCCTATTTACGTTCTGCAGTTGTTTCGCCACCGCTAATTCGTGAGTGGGATAATGGAATTTACGGTGCTGGAATTTGACAGCTTATTATTAATTCCTTATAGAAACATACGTTTCTTAAATAAGTTAGAATTTATCTATATTAATATATATTTCGTGTATTTCGTGGTAACACAATCTTCAGCCAATATGATTCATATTACTTCCGATCGAAGGATTCGAATATATTAAAAAATATAACTTGGAATATGCAGCTTGGCATTTAATGTCTGGATAACTATAAATTAACGGGAGGAATAAGAGAATTGATTTTAATACTGAAACCAGCAACATCTTCGCTTCATGTATGTAATGTTTCTAAGAAGATATAATTTGTTGATTATTTCAAGAATTTAGCTAAAAAATAGTCAGAAATTATATCTTTAGGGTTGCTTGGTAATTAACTCATCTTTATAATTAGTGTAAGCACTACTTTCAACTATATCACAAATTTAACACATTAGAATTCAGTTATATCTTTTCACTGCAAAACATTTCGACATTTGTTGTTTCTGCGTAACGAAACGGATTGTAAAAATGCACAAATTATTAAAACTTGGAATGTAGTTATAATTACACACCCCCTTATATATAAATCTTCTATAATATAAAGCTTAATGTCTGTGTGTGTTTGTGTGTGGGTGTGTCTGGTCGCGAATAGGCTCCTATATGGTTGACTATTTTAAAAAACTGATTACATATAATGGTAGAAGAGGTATCGAGACACAGAAATGGATATGTTTGATCTTGCAGAGCGGATGTTCATTAAAGTGTCGGGTCTGCGTACGCGCCTGGTCCACAAAATATGGAAATAAAAGATAAAAAAAAACGTTTACAAGTATTTTGATATAGATGTACAGAGGAATACTTTGATAAGTATGTTTTAACTTAAATAGGGATGGTATAATAAAATTTTGGGGGCTGCGTTCGCGCCTGGCCTCCATAGAATGGAAATAGGCACACACTTTAATAAAGACTTTTCATATCTATCTGCGTAAGTATATTTTGATAATTATGTTTCAGTTTGAAGAAATATGGTATAATAAAATTGTGGGATGTTCGTTAGCATCTGACCTCCATAGAATGTAAATATGTCACAAAGTTTAACAAGGTTTTTTTAATATAGATTCACAGAATTTTTTGATAAGTGTTTCAGTGTGAACAGGTATGGTATAACACGCTATTGGGTTTATCTATTTTATTTTTACTTTCATCATATTTTGTCTTGGTTTTGATACACCCCAAATTTAACCCAACCTTTCCCTTTCATAACCTATTATACTTTCATAAATCAGAGTCCTTTTTCTGTAGGTTATTTTGGAACCCAGTCAATGACGGGTACTTTTCCTAGTATATATATATATATATATATATATATATATATATATATATATATATATTCAAAATGTGTGAGAGAATATATAATTATTTCCACTGTCAGACAACATTGCAGCCACAAGAGCCACGAAAGCCAACAAATCGGAAGTCCAAAACTCAAGTTTCGCCCTCATTTGGGCTCACCAGTTAGACACATCTGAAGTCAGGATTCGAAACCCGAGCCTCTTACATGCGAGGCAGGCACTCTACCAACTGAACAAACGCGCTTCCCACAAAAAAATTCTCAGTAACTATCTGAGATCAAGCAAACCGCAAGGAAATCCGACAGTGGAATTCAGTTACCTTTTCTCGAACAAGGGATGTAATCATCGCAATCAGCCTTAACATAAGTTGATGTCTAACTAGTAGGAATTTATACTCGCTAGGGATGCTATCAGGACAAGCCTATCCTAACGAGCAGTAAGTATTTTCAGACTGTGTGAGAGAATATATAATTATTTCCACGGCCAGACAACATTGTAGCCAGCAAGAGCCACGAAAGCCAACACACCAAAAGTCCAAGAGTCCTCATTTCGGTTCATCAATTAGACACATCCCAACTTAGGATTCGAAACTCGATCGTCTTACATACGAGGCAAGAACTCTATCAACTAAGAAAACGCGTCGCACACAAGACAGTTTATTACCAATCATAAATCAAGAAAACCGCAAGGAAATCCGACAGTGGGATGCACCTACCCTTGTCTCTGGCTGCAATGTTGTCTGGCAGTAGAAATAATTACTTATTCTCTCACACATTCTGAATATATATATATATATATATATATATATATATATATATATATATATATATATATATATGAAGAATGGGCGGAACTTCTTCAGTTGTTAAAACTTAACAATTAAATTTTGTCGAATCTAAATATAGACACCCTTTTTTTAATCGTTTTCTTCTAATATCGTCTTTTCAAATCATAATAACCACCTTTGCCCAAGTCTGACGAAGTTACTGGATCGTTGATACGATTCGGTAGAGGAAACATATGTAACTAAACAGATAAAACAGTAATAAAATAAACAAATATATATATATATATATATACATATATATATATATATATTTGTTCGGCAATAGTATTGAGCACTTTCTTCATGTTTTCCCTATGTACCAGTTTTGCTATATATATATATATATATATATATATATATATATTTACATATATATATATATATATTCTTTTATATATATTTTTATATATATAATATATATATTCTTTATATATATATATATATATATATTAAAAAATATATTCTTATATCTATATCTATATCTATATCTATATATATATATACCGGGTTACCAAAAAAAAGCGGGTCCCAACTCTAATTAAGCCCCGTTTCCTAGTGTTTGTCCGAATGAAATGAAACTTTGGTTATATCTAGTTTATTATATTCAAAACATCACATCAGAAAATTAGGGTCTTTTGTCTCCGTTTTACAAAATATGTTCTAGATGGCCTCCATTTAGCTCCGTGCATTTCGTTTTTTGGGGTCATCCTGTATATATAGAGATAGATAGATAGATAGATAGATAGATAGATAGATAGATAGATAGATAGATAGATACATGCGTACCTATATGTGCGATTAAAACCGTATTTCATTTTAATAAGTCTATGTTTTTATCAATCAATATTTCTAACAATCTGTCCCATGCTTTTTTTTATATGTCACATTCCTATTTCCCTGTCTTCACCCTCGTTCTCTTTTTTTATTCATATTATTTAAATATATAAAATCTTCCGGTCCAATAGGAAACTCAAGTATATTAATACCGGAAGAAAATCAGTTTTCCTGATGCGTGATACGAAATTAATGAATTCGAAATCTCCGTACGGTAACACTTTGAGGTAAAAATGTGCATTGCATATGATCGTAAATGAATCTCTGATGCTTATTATCGATCGGTCTGCCGCGTTATTCGTTATTTCATATCAAGTTATTGCACTATTTCCTCTATTCCTAGTAGATCATTCAAAATGTTTAAATGAAGAATTATGAATCTTCGGGTTGCGGTAGTTTTCATTGACTCAGTAAGCATTTTTTTTGTTATTTTTAATCAAACAATTACCCTAACAACTACCTCGAAAGTAGCTTTACTCGGTAATCTCCACATTTCCTCAGATGATGTTCTTCAATCTTGCATATTCTAAATGCCGAAGACGTAGTGTCGTCCAGTTTTCTATGGCATCAACTCAGAAAGAACATCGACAATATAAATTATTCATTGAAAGGCAAGCAAGGCAACCCGTGTGCAAAATTGAGATTAAAGAAATCAAGAGTTAAACCTTAGAAAAATCTTCCTGAAATTGAAAGAGTTCTAGAATTGCAGAACATGGCAGACGTAAACAATTCCGTTGGTGTCTACATGTCTCAAGAAGCCAAGTCCGTCAAAACCTGTAGTACTGCTGCCACATCTGGGTAGGAGCTGCTAAAAAAAGCATATCCTGCCTTGACAGAGTACAAAATAGACTTCGTAGCTTAGTGGGGGATGCACTTTTCTCTTCCCTGCAACCTCTCTCCCACGGAAGAGATGTTGCCAGCCTGTCTTTTTTATCGTTATTTCCATGGCAATGCTCGTCTGAGCTCCAATCTCTGGTCACCCCCTCGCCAATCTTTCACGAAACCCCCCCGTCTATCTGAAACCACTGTCAATAATTTTCCTCATTCTTTGTCTGTGCCTAAATCAAAATGTAGATTACATGAACAACGCTTCTTATTAGAAGTGCACGCCTGATGAACTCTCTTCCGTTTGCGGGTTTCACGCCTGACTACAGCTTGGATAACTTCAAGTCCAACATAAACAAATTCCCGATAAGCCGCTCCCTTAAGTAAGGCACTTTATCAAATCTCCCTTACTAGCGATTACTACGATATTATCCCATTGATTACTGTACACGCAATAACTCATATCCCCGAGTGGCTTCTGGGCCTTGATAAGTGGTGAGTACCATTTTAAAAAAAACGTAGTGTATGGAATTAAGATCCAAATGAGCAATATTATGCTGTGAGCTCATAGTACAATAACTAAACCAGAACAGATTGGAGAGAATATTTTGATTAAATACTAAATGTGGAGTTAACTACGTAGTAAGATGCACTAAACCACATTATAGCAGTCCCTCTCCATCAAGATATAAATGGAGAACAACCTTTGCAGGAGCTTGTAGAACTTATTGAATCCATAAACAAGACAAATGAACAAATTGCCGGAATGTTGAGTATCGAAGAGAATTGCAGGTAAACAAGATCTCCCAACTGATAAAAAGGTGCTGGTGATCAAAGTCTTTTCTTCAAAAGTGTAAAGCTATCATGGATATCCACATTCATAAAGAGACGGATAGCAAGTGGGATACTACCAACTATCGGGATATATCACAGCTAGCACTTGCTGAAAAAAAAACACAATTGCCCAAATCCTCTAGAAACGCCAGTTCAACATAGTAGAAGCAGTGCTGGCTAGGCAGGAAATATCAACAATTGATACGGCATTCAGCCTCAGACAAGTGTAGAAATATGTTATAGAACAACATCGAAATCAGTACATGATCTTCAGAGATTTCTGAAATGCCATGAACATGGTCGACAGAACCATGGTTTGGAGAGTTTCGATGTAAAAATGCATGAAAGAATTCCATGAATGTACCATAGGAAGCGTTATAGTGGGAAATGAGAAAAAAATCTATTACATCGAGTTAATTCATGGAACAATGCTATCTACACTATTCCTTACAACAGTTCACCTGAAATTTCTAAGAGAAATACACGACAGTATCTATGTCTTCACAACAACAGACAGCAAACTCTTTAACCTTGCCTGTTTGATGGCGAAGCCCAGCATTGTAGAGAACTTATTACGTGGCGCATGAAGTAGAACACATCCAGAGATTACTGAACTGCCTCTTGCATACTGCACAAAAGATCAGACTGCAGATTAAGATAGAAAAAAAAACCCAGTACCTGTCAAATTGTATCCACATAAGCTATTCATTATAAAAAATGGCGAATAACTAAAATTTCCTTCTACATACCTACAATCGCATCTGCAAGCAATCAGCTGGCGAATTCAAAAACGGATATACTGCTATTGGTAAACTGGATAAGCGTCTATAGTCAAGAAAGGTATCATGCTGGCATCAAAATACAAGCGGTATTACTGACAGTCTTGCTCCACTCTTATGAAAAATACCTTTTATCTGGATCACATTGGAAGGATATACGCAGTACAACAACGCGAGTACAGGGGAATAATGAAAATCAGGTAAAATGATTAAGTGGAGAAAGTGAAAGTCCTAAAAACGTACACATGGACAGCATACAATCAGTGCTAGCAACAACACAATAGCAATGGACTTTGTATGTTGTAAGAATGGTGGATGACAGCATCTCGAAAATGCTCTCCTATTGAGAACTAGATAATAGCAATAAAAGAGTACGTGGGCAAAACCTACAGTATACAAAGACGTATTTAAATACACCCTAAAATATGGAACTGTGGGTAATCGAATATATCTGTCTATATATCTATCTATACATACATACATACACACACACATATGCATATATTATCAGTTCCTCCCGGCTTTGACCGGGCCATATCTACTGTTCATAAGGTTGTGTGCATTTATATGTATTACAGAGTGTGAATATGTAAATTAATGCCGTTGTGTATATAAGGCTTCCTTAACTAACATAGAGAAAAGACAGACAGACATTTTCACTTTTATATATATATATATATATATATATATATATATATATATATATAGAGAGAGAGAGAGAGAGAGAGAGAGAGAGAGATAGGGGAGAGAGAGAAAGAGATTGGATGCAATATATAGTAATGATTTTAAAAAAAAAGTATTAAAAAAAGATTCATGCACCACCACCGAGAATCGAAACCAAAACTTCAGCTGACGATTTATTTTGCCTCTGTCCTCAATGACTGCGCTATGAAAACATGTTTAAGCAAAATTAAAACATGAACCAATAGCTACTACGTTATGTATTCGTAATGCTGGCGTTCGACCTTCACCTTACAAATTTCATTTTTTTTTCACACCTTTTTCACCGATTTTTCCGGGCTAAAACCCCAAAATAAAGTTTTGCATGGATTCAAATATCTTATATATGAAGTTTTATGTCTATAGACCAAAAAACTCTAGGAGGAGTTTGGTAGGAAAAAAATGGTTAAGCAAAAATATATGCATATATATATATATACGATTAAGCGATAACTTCATTTGTATATTTGCATATTACATTAAGAAAAATCGAATTTACCACATAGCTGGATGTTAGTTACTGTTTGAGCTAGATAATTATTTTAGTGTTCTATTAAAGATTGCTATTGAAAGATCTATTTATATTGATAATATATTTAATCAATTTATTAATACATAATATTAGAGACATCGACTATTTTAGAAACCGGTTTAGAGTTATTCCCCGTACTATTATATGGGTCTTAAACGTCAGTTTGTGTTCTTATATGTGTGTTAGTATATCCGGAAAAAACCTTTCATCAGCCGCATCGGACAGGGACGCAACCAGTACAATCTGAAAGAGCAATCTCTTAGGCGAATAATATCTGAGAACTAAGAAAACATCAATCAATTTGAAAGAGGGAGAGTCAGTTTTTGCAACATAATTTTTCTGGATGTCACCTACGTGTTTATGTTTATAAATGTTATTTTTTCATGATCATGGCGTCATAAGTCGCCGTGATAGAGTTGGCAAAAGCGTTTGGAACTTACCGTTTTTTCATTTCTTTCCTCATTTTTCGTTTCAGGTTCGAGCTTGCCCACGCGGCTAATTTTCGTTTGTTCGCTCGGGAACTCGCTACTATTCTTATTGAAACAAAATTGTTTTGATTCCTTTTTTATGGGGGAATAGGGTTCAGTTTGTCACCAAATACTTCCGTTCTATTCTGTGAGGTTGCTCAATATTCTTAGTATAGCATCTCTGTCAAAATTGAATTTCATGTCAACCCGGGTAACACCGGGTAGTCATACTAGTATATATATATATATATATGTGTGTATATGTGTGTGTGTGTGTGTGATATATATATATATATATATATATATATATATATATATATATATATATATATATATGTATATTTATATATATATATGGGGGTGTGTAAAAACACTTAAAATATATATGCTTGATTTAAAGGCGAGTATACGGACACAAACGAGGCAATGTTCTTAAATTTTCACTGAAACGATCAGAAAACTGGTAAAATCCTATTAGACTAACATAAATAGAAGCAACATGTGAGAGTATATAGATTAGGAATATCAGGAAGCAATCTATTTTGCATAATGCCAAAGAGAATACTACGTTCAAAGTACACCTCGGATTTTTGAGAGTTGATTTGAAAAATGCGTTAGAGATTAAGAATGGTTTTTACTTGTTCAACAAAACAGGAAAATTATTTTTTACATCAATGTCTAAAAAGTCACAAGACATGAATCTACTATTCTACTTTCAGTTGTGTAGATGGAAGCACAGTTGAAAGCTTCAACTGGCAAGATTTTGGCTCCTGTATTTTGGGATGTGTAAAGTATCTCACCATGGATTTCATTGAGAAATGAAGTATTATTGATAGTATACATTACATAGCATCTTCACTGCAATTGAAGACATAGATTGTATCAAACCTACAGAAATCTATATATCTATAAAAGTGAAATTGTCTTTGTGTGTCTGTTTATGTGTGACAATTTCCCCACAGAACTACTCTTTCAATTTTCATTCTACAGACTGGAGATTTTACACAAGGGCAGTGATATTTAAGAACATCTTTTTTATCGCTTTTCAGCAAGACATTTGTGCTGTCGAGAGATCAAAGTTCAACGATTGGACCCTTGAAAACTCTACCAAAATCCTCCGCCAATTTTGGGTCTTCACACTTGAACTTTTCGATTTAGATTCCCTGGACAAGGATACAGAATTTTAAATTCATTTGAAATTTTAAAGTTGCAAGAGTTGGCCTTTTCCAACTTTACGATACTCCTCCGCCAATTCTGGATCCAAACAATTGAAATTTTAGATGTAGGTTCCCTGGACATGTTTCAAACTTCTTTTGATTCGGTGACACAACTCGATCACAATCATGGCAGAACTATACGTGCACTACAAAGTTATTCTACATATGCCACGTTCTACAATGATGACTGCAACATTTTAGTACAATTATATTATTTGTACACGATGATAGGCATTTTTCCAATAAACGATTGAGATCAAGAACTGCGGCCAATAATAAATCTTTCTAAAATTAAAGTAACGGATCGTTAGACGGACAGTAGCATATTGTATCCACAAGCGTCATTTTCATTTCTTCTTTAATTCTATTTAGTTAGGATTTTTTCATTTTTTTTTTTTTTTAGAAAAACAATTAATAAGTGAAATAAAATTAATTATTAAATTAATAATTCAGTATTTCTGGCTTTAATTGGATAAGATGCAAAAAATAAGGAAATATTTGTAATACATCATGAATTAATTATGTATGAAAATGATGTATGTTTTGAATACGGAACATAGATTGTACGAAATACTATGTTTATTACAGAAATGTAGACATTTTATTTGATATTAATAATTAATTCTCTATAAAATAAAAGTAAGCATAATATTGTTACCTCTGCATTTTTACTAAATCGCAGTTTACATTATTGAAATATTTGTAATGCATAGAAGAAAAGTCCTTTACAGAATAATAAATAAAGATGCATTTTGTAGCAACATGCTTTATTCGTATTACTTATTAGATTATATGTTATTTAAACTTTGCTTTTAAACACAGTTGCGAGTTTATCGTTGGATAATATGTTTTTTATCAGGTTTACTGTATTTTTCCAAATATAAGATTTTAGTGCAGCGATTTTCCTGACAGCCCTATGTGACCCTTCAAAGACACAATGTGATGGCGTTTTGTATACGCAATGTAGACGGTAGTTTACGCTACAGTAATTCGGGACTGCCTTTACTTTTGACATGACGGGGCAAAATCAAAAATAAGTTTTAACTTCACATGACACATAAATAATACCCAAAACCCATTCGTTTTAATTAATTCTTCTTGAAAAAAGCCCGAGAGGTTTCAATTTTCTTTCACGATGAATGCCCCTACGGCTGTTCATTTTCATTAACAAATTGAAAACTAAAAAAGTAAAAAAAAGAAATATATATATATATATATATATATATATATATATATACACACTCATATATATATATATAAACACACACACACGAACACGCACACACATGTGTATATATATATATATATATATATATATATATATATATTTATATATAATTTGTGTGTGTACGAAGGTGTAAAAATTATACAACAAAATAAATATTTCCTAAGTTCATATTCCCGTTGGCGTAACCCCAGATGATAAATAACTAACATTAAAATGATTCGCACACGGAGCACTGTGATAGAGAGAAAGAAGGAAAAAGTGTATATGTACAGAGGAAGTAAGGTAAGTGGCAAGGAAAAGATATAGAAGTTCTAATACGAGTATGTTTTATTTTTCTTCACACATAATGACGGAGAGCCTTGCTAATGTGTTATATATATATATATATATATATATATATATATAATATATATATATATATACTAGCATTTCAACTCGGCGTTGCCCGGGTGTTTAGAGGTTGAACAACAAAAAGCAGTAAATTCTGGTAAATTTGACCCCTATTATGGCATCTTAACAGTTATTGTTTTGGGCTCAAATAAAGTTATTAAGTTACATCCATATCCAAGGAAACTATATCTAACATTTAAAGTGTTTAAACTCAAAAATGGCGTAAGAGTTTGGTAAAGTTCTCAAAGGGCAAATCGTTGAACATTGATATCTTAACAGCCAAATTTCGGGCAGAAAACCGTTCACAAAGATTTTTCCCAAATCTCAGAACCCTGTATATAAAATTTCGAGTTTGTAGACTTAAAATTCACAGAGTTATTAGAAAAAGAATTTCCTGTGCCTCGATAACATTGTTGCGAGGAATGAACGCTGTCAATATTATATATTTCGAATTTTTTTCAACGTCTTAATTTTGATACTTTTTGTAGCAAGAACGGGAGGAAATGTAAAAATAAGTATTAAATACAAAATAACATATTTTTCATGATTCAAACACCCTCATAACCTTTAAACCAATCAATAAATCAATCAATACACACACACTCACACACACACACACACACATATATATATGTATGTATATATATACACATACATATATATATGTACATATATATATATATATATATATATATATATATATAAAGCTGAACAATCTGTGAATATGTCTGGCCACGAATAGGCTCCTATATGGTTGACTATTATAGAAAACGGCTTGCATATAATGACAGAAGAGGTATCGTGACACAGGAATGGGTATATTTGATCTGGCATAATGATGATTCATTAAAATTGTGTGGTCTGCATACGTGCCTGGTCCACAAAATATGGAAATAAAAAATTAAAAAAAAACGTTTACAAGTGTTTGCGATATAGATGTACAAATAATACTTTGATAAGTATGTTTTAACTTAAATAGGGATGGTATAATAACATTGTGGGGTCTGCGTTCTCGCCTGACCTCGATAGAATGGAAATAGGCACACACTTTAATAAAGACTTTTCATATCTATCTGCGTAGGTATACTTTGATAAGCTTTGTTTCAGTTTGAAGAAATATGGTATAATAAAATTATGGGGTGTTTGTTTGCGCCTCCATGGAATAGAATTATGCCACACACTTTAACAAGTTTTTTTTTTAATATAGATTCACAGAATATAGTGATAAGTGGTTCAGCGTGAACAGGTATTGTATAATGCATTATGGGGATTATCTATTTTATTTTTACTTTCATCACATTTTGCTTTGGTTTTGATGCCCTCAAATTCGAGGCTATCTCTTTACAACCCTTCCTTTTCATAAGCTATCATACTTTCGATTTTCTGTAGGCTGTCTTGGAATCCAGTCAACGACGGGTACTTTTGCTAGTATATATATATATATATATATATATATATATATATATATATATATATGTGTGTGTGTGTGTGGGTGTGTGTGTGTGTGTTTTCTCTGTATTGGCATTCATATTAGAGTGTTTTTCTATTTACTTAAAAAGACAATATTGCTTTTTTATAGATTAGATAGATAAATTTAGAAGTAGTTTTCCTTGACACTCGTCAAACTTTATATATATATATATATATATATATATGTGGGGGGGGAGATGTTGTCTCTTTTCGTTCTGTCGGAACGCTGGGCAGATATTTCAGAAATTGTACATAAATGTAATCTATATGCCTAGCAGTGTCCGTAGATTGTTTTTTTTCATATTTTTATCGGCATGACTTTTATAATTATCAATAATGGAAAAGTTTTATGAATGAATGAACAGCCAATCTTGAGTAAAGTTTACCCTAATACAGCCTAACATCACTAGTGCATTTGACATTTTATTTTATGGCCCAAGGGACGGCGCGTTCGAAATGGATGTGTTTTTATAGGGCGAAACTGAATCATTTTTCTTTTTGCATTTTAATCTTGTATGAAATAAGTTTTATAAACGCACCAGTAGGTATTATTCAGTACTTACTTGCTTGATTAACATCGCATTTAAATGTCATTAAAGTCGTGTTTGTATGTGTGCTTACGTGTGTGTAGGTGTGTATGTGTGTATGCGTGCGATACAAATCACTCTAATAGTTGCTTTAACTAAATTGAGCCACAGAAAATGTGGAAGAGTACAGATAGATTATAATATTAGCCACTACCATAATATCACATAATGCAAACTGTATTCATATATTTTACCAAAACCTTATACAAAATTATTTTCGAGTTCAAGAAAAGGCAATAAACCCCTTCGTCCATAGATACTGAAATCTTGTTCACAACAACTGTAGATTTATTTTTTTATTTAGTCTAAAATGTTTAAAACTCAAAACCTCAGGGTACAGAAACGAACTAAAAAAACGAACTATAAAAACATTATAGCAAATCATTATTGTGTATGAGTTCAAATGCGCTCAAGAAGAATATAAATACATGCGTTGGGTATACAACGACAGCTTTGTCATGAAGACTTAATATTCATTTAAACAACAGAGCCATATACCAACATTTTATAAAGGAACATCACTGCGTCCTCTAATCTTAAGCAAATTATTGTTGATGAGACACAAATTGTTCAAAACTTTACAGCTGACTACAATATGGTTGTCTTCAAGTCTAATGTAAACAAATTTTTGATGAACCGTTCCATATAAGTTAACAAATTTAACGTATTTCCATTATTAACGATTACTATATTGTCCAATTTCTACTGTACACTCTTTAACCCTTATCCTCGAGTGGCCTCTTGGCATTGATAAGTGAAGATGCCTATTTAAAAAAAAAATAAAACAACGAAAACAATTTTAAAAAGTTAAAAGTTTTCGAAGCATCCTACACCAGAACCAATCTCCCTACTATAAATAGGATCGTATTCGAGAAGAGCAATAACCTGTTAAAATGCCCGACGTAGTGTGTAAATAATGGATCACGGACTATTATATTTTAACGCTTAGACTTTCAATAATAATAATTGTTATGAATCTTTTTTCTATCTTTTGCAAATGATTCAAATTCTAGTATGTTATTATGGATGATAACGGCTACACGTTGTCAAAATTCCAGCGTATTAGTGTTGTCATTCCTAACAAATAATACGTTTTAAGAATGTGTCCCTTAGTTTTGGGCACCACTATGTATATATATATATATATATATATATATATATATATATATATATATATATATTACATCAGAGTAATTTTATTTAACAATCAGCTGGTATGGAAGCTAGTGGTTATAAGATTCACAAAATATTACTGTCAGCAATATTCTATAGTTATTCCCCCATCTAAATAAGAATTGCTCGAAAAATCTTTGATATGAAACTCAAACATTTCACTTCAAAAAGGGTTTTTTTGAAATTCATTGAATCACTACAATATATATATATATATATATATATATATGTGTGTGTGTGTGTGTGTGTGTGTGTGTGTGCATATTTACATTTGTATCCACATAATTCCCACCTAAACTTATTAATCACTCACCATGCATCTTAAAACGCTGGTGAATAATTGGACGAACTAGATAGAGCATTCAGAAAACTCCGATGTTCACGACTCAGCCTATTTCTGGTACTTAAAAGCGCGTTTTAACAGTACATTATGCACCCCACCCTCTAGTGTACTAGATTCAAATAAGCAACTTTTCTTTCCTGCTTCAATCCATAATTTAACTATATGGAAAGAAGAAATCAAATACCCTAAATAACTGGGGGAAACGCGAGATTACAACGTGGATAATTTGGCGTCCAAAAAAAAAATAAAATAAAATAAACGATTTACCAATGAGCCATGTAATCGCGCATTGCAATATATAGTGCCCGAATGCTAAATAATTCTACATAATTTTGATGAATAAATAGATATCAGATTTCACAACCACGTATCACTTAATCTGATAATACCAAGCGCTAAAGACTCTAGTAATAATCTGAGCCTAGCGGGAATAATTACGTATGAAGTAAATAATTATGCGATATGATAAACCTTTCAAGAATTAAATTGCATCATCAAGGCCAGATTACTTTCTTTGTTGCCTCTAACATATGGTATGATCCTGATCTAAATTTTGAACAGAAAAAAAAACAAAACTTGTAGATATAAATGTGAGTTTCTTTGTTATATGCGCTATCGTATCACGAGGAGAGACTCTGGCCGTCAGGCAGTTAGATATTTACTATGTTAATCTTAAGATCGAAGTAGTATTTTCATCGTTAAACGGGCGTATTTAATTCAGGTATCTTATATGAAACTAGCTGAAAAACTAGTAAGAGTTGTTTTTCTAAATTGTTCTATTGTGTACGTCAGTTCAAATAAGCATAACATCTCTTTTTACTCGCAATCTATATATTTATAAAAGTGAAAATGCGTGTGTGTGTGTGTGTGTATGTGCCTGTCTGTGTACAATTCTCTAACAAATAACTCTGTCAATTTTCGGTCTACGGACTCGAGATTTAACATAAGGGGTGCTAAGATTTGGGAACATCTTTTAATCGGTTTTCGGCTAGAAATTTGGCTGTTAACGGATCAAAGTTCAAGGATTTGACCTTGGAGAACTCCTCCCAACCCCATCCGCCAATTTTGGGTCTAAACACTTGACATTTTTGGTATAGGTTACTTGGAGATGGATTTAACTTTATAAATTGATTTGCGCCCAAAACAATAAATGTTAAGAGGTATAATTGAGGCCAAAGTTCCAAAGAAATTGAACTCTAAGGTCTGTACCAAGTAACTTAGTCAATTTTGGGTCTAAACA
The DNA here is from genome assembly GCF_053919585.1 of Euprymna scolopes. NCBI lineage: Eukaryota > Metazoa > Mollusca > Cephalopoda > Sepiida > Sepiolidae > Euprymna > Euprymna scolopes. The sequence goes on along the minus strand of NC_136487.1, from coordinate 131,683,392 downwards.
ATTGAAATTTTACATAAAGTGTTTTCAGACATAGCGAAAGCGTTTACTCGTTTTATTTGCTAAAAATTTGGCTTGAAATTTCCAAAGATCTGCCTTTTGTGGTCTCTAGCAAACTATTAAGCCAATTTTGGGTTTAAACATTCGAAATTTTACATAAAGGGTATTCAGACGTGCAAGGTTTTTAAATCAGTATTAGAAAATTTGGCTGGCAAGAGGTCAAAGTTTACAGAGTTGACCTTTGCAGACTCTACCAAACTCTTCCGCCAATAGTGGGTCTAAACACTTGAAATTTTAGATGTGGGCTACTTGGACACGAGTCCAAAATTCTTATTCAATTTGAGTTCAAAACAATAAATTTTAAGGAGTCAAAATATTGGTCAAAGTTTTTAAAAAATTGTTACGTCTGCGTTCTCTACCAACATTTTTATATGGTAGTTAAGGAAGGATGTTATATAGACGGCATATTCACACCTTTTTATAAACTCATATGCATATAAAGTTATGAACAGTACTTAGGGTCCGAGAAAAGCCGGGTGGAACTGCTAGTATATATATAAAAGTGAAAATGTCTGTAAGTGTGTGTATTTGTGCATATTTCCTTACCAACTAACTCTGTCAATTTTCGGTCTAGAGACTCGAACTGTTAGTAATATAATAAAACCCAAGTGCTTTACCGTGGTGGTCGCAATACATAGTACCCACAATATTACCTTTAAAAATATGCTGAAATTGTAACTTCACAAACATACTGTTCATTGCTTGAATTCACATGTCTTTATTTTAATAAGCTTGCATTATTTTTTTACAATTTCAAATAAATGAATTATATTCTGTATAATTCGTGTAACAACGTTATTTTATTTACTTTGCGCTGCAACTGTATCCAACCTATTAAACATTTATTTTTACTGAAGTTCAGTTACAGTTTAAATCTGATAGCGTACCTTCTATTTTGGGAGGCATTTTGTAATGCAATTATTATAGTTTTAGAATAATTAAAAGAAGTAATTACTAACATCTGAACACACACACTCACACACACACACACACACACACACACACACACACACACACATATATATATATATATATATATATATATTCATAGTTTTAGTTTCGGTTTCGCTTCAAGTTGTTGCACCTAGTCATATGGATATACTTTCATTGTTCAACTCACCACTTTATAATATACTTGCAGTACCCGCTAACCAACTTTGGCCGGTGGAACCGGGGTTTCCTTCGAAAAAATACGGGTGTTGTTGTTGTTGTTGTTGTTGTAGTTGCTGCTGTTGCCCAACCCCCAAGATACTAACCTTACGAACAGATTTCGGAATAGATACTCCTTGCTCCTCATGGCAATAATGGCTATCGGAACGCAGCATGCAGCCCAGGTGAAGAGAAGTTAATAAAAAAAATTGATTTAACTGTTGAATCTTTGGTAATGTTGACCTTTTTTTGGTGTCTTTTTTACCGGCCCCTTTGATTAAAAATAGTTCGTATCTAAGTTTTATTAAGAAGCAGAAATTTGTATAAAAACGAAAACATGGAATCTTATCCGAAGGAAATGAAACGAAACTTTATGCTTTATTAATTACTGCACTACTTGGTTTCAATTATTTCACTTATTACCGTAATAAAAGAAAATACCATAACAAAATAAAAAAATGAACCCATGAGAAATAATTAAAACACCCAAAAACAGATAAACGTTTATCGTTTCATTTCGATGCACAAAAAATGAATAAAAGGGGAGAAACAATAAAACTGTTTGGATTGGATAATAAAAATAACCGAGAAAAATGGAGAAAAAAACTGGAAGTTTATACGTATTTATCGCAAGGTGTAACCCTGCTTAAATGTTAAAACTTAACCCCCGCCCCCCCCAAAAAAAAACATGGGGGCGAACGGTAAACCCGTATGTTGCAACGTAGACCCGATATTCGCTGCTCCCCCTCGTCAGCATCGAAATAGTGCCGTCTTTTTTTCTATCTAAACCAAATAACGAGAACGCAGTAGAGAAATGAGGTAAATCCGTTACGATGATTTAAAATTCTCTCTCTCTCTCTCTCTCTCTCTCTCTCTCTCTCTCCCTTTCTATGTCTGTCTGTCTCTCTCAACGTCTCTCTCTCACTCTCTCTGTCTATTCCTCTCTCTCGTTTCGATACAGTGTTCGAATGTAAACAAAAATTATATAACTCTCGTCCTTCCCTATAAACACGTCATGTTCAGTAATCGCGCTCTTTAATTTAAAATGCTGGTCTCCTATATCGGTAGACGCCACGCTGAAAAACCGGTTTCTGTGTTCGTTTTAGATAACACAATTGTAATCTGGAATAATGGATCTGTCTGATGTAAACCAATCAGAATAGCAGGAATGTTGTAAGCCATAATTTATTATTTTTCGAATCGATGGATGGGAATTTTACGTTAATGAATCAGTTACAGAGGGTGTAACAACGATATCCATACCATGTGTATAAATCACTACAGAAATAGCAGTAAAAATCGGAACTGCAGCTTCTGTAGGTTTATGCGATAGTGCTAGTGTAGCTAATCGGAAAGAATCAAAGATTTTATTTGGACACCTGGATGCGTCAGAAAAAGTCTTTATTAAGTTACATAAGATAGTGACTAATAGGCTGATCATAGAAAGTTTTATGTTGCATCTACGGTATTTTGGTCCAGAAGGGAATAACTGCGACGTTTTTATTATATTTAGGGATAAGAATCGATGCTAAATTGACTGGAATAATATATACAAAATCTGCATGTATAAAAATATCCTATTTTAGTGTATTTCACGACCAGGCTACGCTGAGCGTGCTTTTCTAGATTATACAAATAATTTACAGTTTTAACAAAAGAGCTACAATAATATAAGCGCTTCTCTATTTACGCTGAAGATTCACAGAAACCGACATTAATATATTAGAAGGATTGAGCCGCCGAATATGAACAGGTCAGGCAAGAATAAATTAAAATGAAAATTTGATTGCAGAATAATGTTGATGGTTTTTTTACAGTAGAAAAAAAGATTCAGAATTATGTTGTTTGGTCACTTTAAAATATGCCGCTTTGACTAAGCGCATACTTATAAATAGCTGAACGGTTGCTATAACCAGGACTATGACAACATATTATTCTTATCATTGTTTTGGCTCTCAAGTATATATCCGACGCAGTTGGACACGGTTAATCAACTGACGACAACATCACTCTATATAAAAGCATATAAGATTTCCACGGATACACACTCGAGAGACGAAACAATGAAAAGGATATGCTGTTTTCCTAGCCCTATAATGATTTTATTCAGACACGATGTCGGATATTCCCTCATGCAAAAGACGGAAAGTCAATGCAGCTTACTATAAAATGAAGGGCATATTTTATCACGCAAACTAATTATTTATACTGATAACTTAAAAATATCAGAATATAAAGAGTTTATCTGTTACACATTTCAGAAAATGTTAGAACGTTCCGAATAAGAATTGTTTAGGCTGTAACGTAATCCCCCATTGAGAAGCGTTAGAACTACGCTGAGGTAGCTTGTATTCCCGGGTGATGCCAGATAACCCAAGGATTTAAGATAGAGAAGATAAATATATATATATATTTTAATGCACTGTCAAAATTGATATATTTGGGGGGGTTGGGGGGTTGGAAGACCTGAGATATTTTGTTATTTGGGAAAATTCAGCAACACGAAATGCGACGATGTTAGTCGAACATATTGTACTGGCTGAGTGATGGTTGATGACCTCGAGGTTATGTGATTTTTAGTCTTGAATGGGGTCTCAGATCGTTGGGGCTTAGCGTGATTTGATTGGCTGGGGAGACTTCCACCTCACCCACATCGGGTCGATGCGCTTTAAAATTAAACAGATTGCTCGTATAAGTCGGGGAGAATAGGTCGTATAAACCCGCCGTTCCCTGGAGAGAGGACCCCTCGCCACCTCATCCATCCGTCGGTCGTTTTCTGTGAAGAGAGTTGAGACTTTGAAAAGAACTGACAAAATCTGAATGAGAATTGTAAAAGCATTTTGTACATAATTTTATGAGAATAAAGCTTTTGTCGATAGACTACAATCGTTTGTCTTTCTTCCTGCCTGCCGCTTCGATATTCGCTTTCAGCATGCCAGATTTTATGTAACAGCCTCAGAGGAGTCTAGACGACACGTACCGAGAATCCAGAGAAATAAGAGTCCTAACCACCTCCTTGAATGAGGCGTTACAGGCTCTAAAATTACTTTGCATTTATCAGTTCGTTTCAGCTGGCACCACGTGCGTTAACCTTTAGCATGGTTACATGATACGAGCATATATGTGTACATTTTCGTTGGCAGTAAAATTGTGTATGTATATTTTTTTTTACACAATTTCGTCTAAGAGTGAGTATATCGTATTACTATGTATCTAGTTCGTTTGCTTTTATGGAAGTTTTCACTCCCCCCTCAAACATAGGTAAGATTGTTAGTATGCGCGGGTGTCTTTATTCTAAAAGAATTACCAAGAAGAAACGAAAACCCCTATGTTTACATATATATATAACACTCGTGAGATTCCGAGATTGATAATTTCTTGCGCCGTAATTGGTTGAAAAAAATAGGTGACTTGAGCCTTTCTACAAGCAAAAGTTGATACATCAAAATATATTCGCTGCAGCTTTTAACACTGGTATACTATTTAAATCTATTGGTTTCTCGTGTGAGCGACGGACACATCAAACATTAGTTACTGTATACGGTTCTCTTGATTTCGGATAGTTTTCTTTTATATAAGTTGTAAGTATATATAAATATTTAGTGCAGAAGTTATTTATCGTCAAACATCATTCGTTCTGCTACTTATGCACGTAGATAAATTGCTAACTATCCAGAATAGTGCTATACTAAGATAATAAAGAATAATATAAGAATGGCACACGATCTTAAATGTGTACAACGTTTCAGTCTATCGAAATAGATTAAATGTAACAATAACACTATAATAGCGAAATTCGAAAACGAAAAATAAGATTAAAAATATGACAATGTTGTCCGTTAATTTATTTGCGTCAATTTCAACTAAAATCAATACTATTTATTTAATTGGCTTGACACAAATACGTAAATATGGCAGTATTATTAAGAAAAAAAAGCCATAAGTTTTTTATCATCATCGTAAAAATATGTTCGTCGTATATTTTTGTGAATACATGACATAATAAAAAAGAAAGTTTCTCAGTTATGCTAAAAAAAGATGTATTTATTACTGTAAAATTACTGTTGGTTTTTCCTTAAAATCCATTATTTAAATTTTCGAATTTCGCAATTATAATGTAGTCTTACCGATTAAATTGAGTATTCCGTTCCAAATTTCATATGGATTCCTAATTTCGGCATGAAATGTTCACGTCTTCGATGACAGGTTACTAGAGAAGTTCGGTGGTAATAACAGCCGAAAAATTACGAAAATAGTTTTGTAGATAATGTCAGTTGTTTGTACAATCCGTATAATCTACATTATCCGTCATCATCTATAAAAATGCCGAAAAAATTATATTTGATATATTAGTTTTTCTTTTGTACTTCAATTTTTGCCTCCGATAAAACACATTTCAGCTACTTAAAAAGTAACGATTTTGATAACCTATATATTGCTATCGCATGTTAGATTACATATTGGATTTTTTGTTTTCAGTATAAGATGTCAATTAAGTAAAAAAAAACACACTCGGCTTGTGAAATAATGCACTAAATGTAGGTGCCATTCGTCATAAAAAATCGCATGTTAGATTACATATTGATTTTTTTTTTGTTTTCCGTATAAGATGTCAATTAAGTAAAAAAAAACACTCGGCTTGTGAAATAATGCACTAAATGTAGGTGCCATTCGTCATAAAAAACAGTATTGCGGATAAGCACTATTCGTGACGTAACGAACGGAGAATAGCGCGCAAACGTGTAATTTATTCGATTTTAAGATATTGTAGACCATGCGAACCTGGGTCAGAATTTTAAGTTTAATTATCAAAAACATGTTACTCGCCTTTTAAAGTCTTATGGGTATATACGTATATTTATAGATCGAGGTGTCATTGCAGTAAGGGACTGGAAACGTCGAGTGTCTGTGACGTCATGTTGCGAGGTTTTTATCTATCATCAATATCAAAACCGGACAAACAGAGCATGCGTTGTTGGTATATTGCTAGGTCTCACAATGCGGTGGATGTTAGGCAGACGAAGGAGAAAATGATATATTTTTTTCGCTGTTGTTTAATGCTGCATGGATTGTTCTTGCGGTTAATCTCTAACAAGAAAACTCCAGAGAACGGAACTGTTTCGACCAACTTTTCACGGTATGAGGCTATGATAATAAACGTTACAGCAGTATTTAAACGAATTTATAAATAAGTTAGAGGAAAATAGCAAATCTCACATCTCACAAATTTATGAAAATGAAAAATAGAATATAAAATATAATAAAAAATACAATTCCAAGCAACAACGGATAGTGCAATAAAATTAGGGAATTACTGATCTTTTTGATAAGAGTACATACGGCCGCTCCAAAGTAGATAAAAATTACCAAGATAATATAAGTATATATTTATAACGTAGAGTAGATTGCAGAGCTGTACGCATTCAGCCAAAAGTTAATATCGGCTAGAATATTTAACAACCAAGAAATGAATGAATTGCGAGATGTTATCCTCATCTTCATCTTGTTTTACCACGTTTCGGCCAACTCTTCCCGAGGCCTTCTTCTAGGTGTTTACCAGCGACAAGAGCTACGTTAATCTACTCCCAGTAATTACTGCATTAAATATGTGTTGTTGTCTCACCGGGATTGAACAAGATAATCCTCTTCTGGCCTTCTTGGGGTAGAATTGAAAAATGGCGCAGTAGATAGAGGTGTTGGTCTCTACGATGCCAAGTTATAATTGTCAAAAAATAGCAATTTCAATATTACTCAAACATTAAGATAACCCGCCGCCCCCCTAAAAAAAAGAATTAAAAATTTATGAAGCTTCATCACAAAGAATTCTAAAAAAAAAATAGTAAAGAAAGAAATGGTTATCTGAATATGGCAATTAATATAATTCTATCAATCCTTACCGAAAATAGATATGGAAAGATAAGACAGCGTTGTTTAAAGAACAGACGCTATATAACTTTTTTTTAATTATAATACACTCTATAATCAGTTCTGCAAAAACAGTCGCGTTTTTTTCGAGAAATTCGGTGTCGTTTGGATTCTCTGTTAGAGATTGTATGACTTTGTGTAGTTTTCGAATACTTAGATATCTGCAGATGATGCTGTTACAATATTTACACAATCCCTTGTGTCAATTCGAATGGTACATATCCTCAATCTGAATCCTACAACTGGGAGTAAGGTGAGTCTACTTTCTACTTCTATGTAGAAGCACTTGCCATTGATGGAACCATTTATCTGTTTATAAGAATTTATCATCAGGTCTGGATCTTGGACAGCCATTAGAATCTTAGGTAGTTGAGGTGTCATCTGTGAAACCGTTCTATAAAGTCCTTTTATCTATATAGTTAAATAACTCAGGAGATACTCGCCAGGCTATGACTGGGCCCATTATTGCCGTTGGTTGAATGAAAGTTCGTGGTATATTTCTGGTGACTCCGTTGGGTTATTTCTGTGACAAAATTGTTTTCTGATGCTCTCTTATTTGCCATTGTCTCAAATGTGTAGCCAGTTTTGTGATGCATTCTCTGCTGGCACTTGTTTCGTGATGTGTATGCACGATTTTAAGATTAGGATTTTTGGAGCTCAAAAATATTACCCGATTGTTGCACGGTGTTAATAGTCAATCTGTCAGATACGCATATCTCTTGCTTAATTAGGAAGCTATAGCCTTGACAGAAATATGTTTCTGTATGTTACTTGGTACATGTGTTAAAATTTTCTGCATTTTAATATCTAGTCTGTTCGCGTTTTTTGCTATTCGATGATGTAAAAGATGTTATCCCTGGCATGACTAGTTAATTGATTTCAATTATATTGTCTTGTCTGTAAACTCTGTTTCATAAATTTTCCTTACATCCGTATATATTCAAAGGCAATATGTTCTTTTGTTTTTGCATGCTGAATTTAATCGTTTTCGGGTCTTGTTGGCAGTCCTAACTCAGGTTGCATAGACTCTTGCTTTTATTGCGGAGTTTGCTTAATGACTTTATCGCTAAGCAGAAATATAAATATTATAAACTATCTTTTTAGAAGCTTCTAAGTCTTATCCAGACGTTATGGATTTAAAGCTTGTTTATGCGGGTTAATGATAATGTTTTTTGGCGAAATATACATACAGACATTATCTCTGTGATTACTGGATGGAATTTATAGAAATACACCGCAGTGACCATGAGGTGGTTTACACTATCATACGCCTTTTGTGAACAATTCACACCATGCCTTGGTTGCTCTGTCTCCCCAATGTTGTCCTCAATATTGTATTTTTTTAATAAAGAACTGTCGCTTTATGCCTAGGCACTTCCGTCTGCACCCTGCTTTCTTTTCAAATATGCCTAAAAAATGATGTATTGTCAGATGCAGTCCGGAAACAGGCCAAGACATAATTGTTTGTTGTAATAAAAGAATAAATAGGTTTGAACTTACTAGAGTGATGCGTCTCACTCGTCTTGAGTGTGAGGGTTATATCTACATTTTACAAACATGCTGGTGTGACTTGTACTGTACATGAGACTCGCAAAGAGATTTGTGTGGTTTTCAAATTGTCTTGTAATGTCTTGTGAGTTGAATACATTGTATACATGAACCTTTTAAAAACCCTATAAGCCTGTTCACATAATGAAATGTGTTTAATTGCTTACGATGCGATCAATGACCGTATTTCTTTTACTTTAGTATGTAAGACACTGAATTATGTGTTAAAAACAAACGCTATACGGCCCAATAATTCTTTAAATGATCTGCACATATGTATCTATGATAAGCAAGGTTTATCTTAATAAATGACTTAGCAGACAAAATCAATATGCTGTAAAAATAGAAACCAATAAACGAAGAAATAGATTTTCTCTTTTTCCTTTGCCAAGAATCCTATCTCATTAACCGTTATCCTTGAGTGGGACATAAACCCCATAAGTGGATATGCCAAGAGTACAATAAAACAATGAGTAGTATGTGTACATAGTGATCGATATGAAGAACATAAAACTTCTAAAAGTGCATCTTGACTGTCAGAAATTAATAACATAGGATTAACCCATTATAAAACATACCAAACTCTAATTGTCTTTCTCTGGGTTCTGTCCCTATTGCGATTTAAATTCTTACAAGAAAATGCCCCCCTTTTCTTGTGGGTAAGAAAAACATTAAATAAGTAAAAATAAGATAAGATAGACCGAGAATTGAACTTTGTAAGCTAGTTTCGGAAATGGATTCAGTAAAGATATTCAGAAGGAATTCGATTATTTAGAGATGTTATTGTAAAAAGGAATTTTGATTGTTGAATTCTTTTTATGAAAACAGAATTAAAACAAGATCAGTTAGAAAAACGAACAATAGCAAATTTAAATATGTTGGAAAATAAGTCTGGTCAAAAATAGCTTAGAACAAATGGGTTGGACACGTGCGAACCATGCATGTGAGGATCGCGCAAGTTCAGGCCACGGGATCGATCGAGCAGGTTTTTTTGCCATACGATGACGTCATGGCTGAGAAATGAATTCTCAATATAGTTGCTAGTTTTAGAAGACAGAAGGGGGTAGAGTCAGTACGACAGTCAGAGAGACAGACGGGAGACAGAGCTGCCAGTAGTCAGAAGGCAGTCCCCTCTTCCGAAGCGAAGGGTTAGAAAGTTATTATCATGTAGTGACTTTGAATTTCTGGATGTCATCCATCATTGACCGATCGAATGAATAAACGAGCACCATCGTAATTTTGTAACTGCGTTCTCGTGTTGATCATTCTTCAACAACTAAACGTAATGTGAAACACATCTTTATATATATATATATATAGTCCACTCATCTTATTAATGAACTTTTTGTATAAACCCCATCCTTAAGAAATGTGTCCCGCTCTCTATATTAAGTAATGACTGTTCCCCCCTTGTGTCAGAAGAACCGATCTCTCCTCTCCTAATATATGTGTTAGAAGAAAGAACAGCAGAACTGAAAAAGGTATAAATGTCTATCTCTCTTCTATCTCTCTCTCCTCATCAATACGAATGCCCCAATCCGTCTCCTGCTCTAAATATGACCGCTATGCAACAAAAGTACATTTCCATTGTGAATAAACCGCTAATATTGGCCTGTCATTCAGACCCATTCTTCAATCTCTGGCCATTGTCTTTTTGTATATATAAACTATCTTCTGAAAATCAGATAGAAGTGATACCAGGACATTAAGAGCGAATTTAATTAGAACGTGTCGCGCTTTCTTTTCCATTTTATGACGACTTGGCTCATTGTCCGCGTGTTGCTTGGGTGAGGCGTTTCGTTGAAACGATGCTTTTGAGAAATTGCCTTTTGTCTTCCTGTGCGAATGTTATTAGAAGAGAAGACTATTAGTCGTGATTGCCTCTATTGTATAAAGGGGAATAGATGATCAACCAGATCATTGAATAAATCAATATCGATCCTGTACCATGTGATTAATGATGCAATAGCAGGAGAAATAATTTTTTTTACAGATTCTAAAGAAAAATTATTTCGTAATAAATGATAACGGCTGATTTTTGATATATGAATAAAACATCAATCGAGGTGTACATTTTATTAATTGTATTAAATAAAAACTAATATACATAGTTTCATCTCTCCTTCAATGTTATATATATATATATACACTATATATAGCATATAGTGTGTGTGTGTGTATGTGTTCGTATATAATATGATTTTTTCTCCGTATTACATGCGTTGTAAACTTAAATTGAATACGTAAGTTTAAGTAGCTAATAAAATTCAGACTTGAAAAAATAAACAACCATTTATTTGTTTAAAGATGAATCTTCGGCAGGCATAACGCTTCTATAAAAATAGAAATAGTTTAATTTTTTTCTTTTTTCTTTCGGCGTGGAGAGACCCATACTCTGAATATCCTGCTCCCCGAAAATTAAAGTGTGTTTATTTAAAAATAAAGTATCTGCGTTTAAAAAGTAACCGTTGAAATATTTCGGCATTGGATAAATCTTGAGAGATGTGTTTTATTTTTTGATATAGGAAGTTCCTCTGCATTTTGTTTGTCTTGTTTTCTCTTTTTAATAAACACCTCCCGATACAGTTCTTGGCAGATGCAACCGAAGGTGATCGGGCGATGTTTTTCTCTCTTCTATTTCATTTAATCATAGGTATTACAAGGATTAGGTTCCATTTAGTAGTTGCGATAATGGCATTTAATTATTCTAAAAATTATGATATATATATATATATATATGTGTGTGTGTGGGTGTGTGTGTATGTGTGTGTGGGTGTGTGTGTGTGTGTGTGTGTGTGCAGTAATCCTATATAGGGTGTTTCTGCTTTTTTCCTGACTGCTCCATTATTCTGGATCATTTATTAATATAACTTTTTATCACGAATAGCCTCTACACTATACAGCTTACAGTATCGTACGATCACTCTTAATAACATCGAATCGTCCAAAAATGAAGACCTACAACTTATCAGATATGCCCGAAAACTAGCATTACCATAATTCGTGTTTAGTTATATATTCATATTCATTTGCCTTCCGTTCGTTTAAATTAATATCTAAAAAAATGTTCACACGCTTCTATCCAAACAGTCCACCCCCATGCGCGTTTCCTATATATACAACACGCATTTCGTAACAATTCTAACATTCACCAGCTAAATATCTGCTTTTATTCCGTGCGAATTAATTTTAAGTTATAACTTACAGTTTTCTCGACCGTTCACGGCGAGCATTAATTTCGTTTTCATAGCATTTTGTTATTATTGTGATTAACATTTACAATCTTAGTATAATTTTTAGTTGTAATAAATGTTTTATTAATTGTCGTATTTTCCTTATGACTAATTTGAAGTCTTCCAACATGAGTGGATATTAAAACCACCGTTACAAGAGCATTCCCCACCAAAATAAAGAATAACCACATAAGCATTGGCAGCCATGTTTAGGCGTTTGTTTTTTCTCCAGTATGTTTGCATAACAAACACGCATTCACCCACACACAATACATTACAGAAACGTTTCTTGTTTATAAAAAATCTACGTTTGCGTTATTTTTTTGACTACTCGCTACATTATTATTATTATTATTATTATTATTATTATTATTATTATTGTTATTATTATTATTATTGTTGTTGTTGTTATTGTTATTATTATTATTATTATTATTATTATTATTATTATTATTATTATTATTATTTACTATATTAGGAGTAGTCACACAGGCCGTCACCAGAGTTCTCTTTCTGAACAACTTGCGGTTTTATCTGGAGTCTGATTAACAACATTGACGGCCATTTTATGGTCTGCTGGAACGTTAAAATCTACAATCTTGCAGAACTATTCCATCTTATTAATTAATTAATTATTATTATTATTATTATTACTACTACTACTACTACTACTACTACTACTACTACTACTACTACGCTTATCGCTCCGTCCGTTATCATGCTGTGCATCCCTAAAAAAGGAAAGTGGAATATTCCAAAAAGTGGAATGAAAAGAAAAAATTGATGTCGCTGTTGAGACAAAGCTAATAATAAAAATGATTGGTCTTTCTTGGCCTTTCGGTTAAGATCAAAGTGTAGTATCTGTTCTCAGTGGAAGAGAAAGCCTTTACGACTAAGGCAATTTTTTCTCCACATTAAAAAAAAAAACGACCCTGGTGTCTAAATCTGTCCCGTGGGGAGGCATTATGAATAGGTACTATGTTTAATGTAAGTTTTAATATTAAAAAAGTAACTGGAAAAAGTTATTTCTGATTTAATTACAAAATGTCCTGGAAATGTCACATCTGATTAATTACAAAATACCCTGGAAAATGTCCATCTTGATTATTATTTTTGTTTACTTGCCTTCCCACAAGGGCGGAATTGGACATGGGGTCGGTTATAGATTTAGGGGAACCAGCTCCCCAAAAGGGGCACTTTGGCCAATAACAAAAATAAAAATTGTATCAGTAGTGAAGGATTTCTCCTCCATTAACCAAGACCACAAAGGGGGGATTTAAGTCACTAGAATCCTGAAACTGGTACTACACTCAGAAATTCATGTTGAAGCAATGGTTGCCTATTCCCTAACCGTGTTAATGTTGTTATGTATTACTTTCGAAAAGCTGCTGAAACAGTTTATGATTTAAACATTACTTTATTTCAAGTATATCTTAAGCAGTGGGTTACGGGATATGAAGCCAGTCTCGGAAATTACTCACACCGTTTACGATTTAAACATTACTTTATTCCATATATATTTTAAACTGTGGGGTGGGGGATATTAAATCAGCCCCGAAAATGGGTGAAACCGTTTACGCATTACACATTACTTTATTGAATGTATATTTTAAACATTGGGGTGGGGAAATATGAAGTTGGTTCCGGAAATGGCTGCAACCATTTACGTTTTGGAATTACTTTATTTAATGTATATTTTTAACAGTAGGATGTGAGATAAGAAGTCGGTCCCGGAAATGGCTTAAACAATTTACGATTTATACATTATTTACTTCATGTATATTTTCAACAATGGGTGGGGGATTATAAGTCAGTTACAGAAATGGCTGAACCAGTTTACTATTTAGAGATTACATTATTTTATGTATATTTTTAGCAGTGGGTTGGGGATATAAAGTCGGTCCCGGAAATGACTGAAACACTTTACGATTAAAACATTACTTTATTTAATGTATATTTTCAACAGTGGGGTGGCGGATATGAAGTAAGTCCTGGGATTGAATGAGGTGTTCAAATATATACTATCAGAAAGTGTCGCCCAGTATTTGATGAGATAAGTTGATAACATATAGTAGCAAAATACCCAGCTTCGCCCAATATCGAATGAGATAGGTGAAAGATATATATTAGCAGAATATGCTGAGTCACCCGGGATTGGATAAGATAGGTGAAACATATATACTATGAGAATACACAGAATTTAATGATTTGTTTGTAATGAAATAATCAGTCCAGGCAATATATCAAAGTTATTATTTACGTAAGGGGAAGCGACATAGTGGGTAAAAGTTATGCAAATTATGGTCGAAATTAGTAACATATCCAAGAATTATGAAAAATGATGAAATGTGAGTTACTTGATTGGTGTGTTTGTAATGATATAATAAGCCCAGACAATATATCAAATATATTATATAAGTAGGAGGGAGAGACATAATGTGGGGTTTTAAATATAAAAATTATTGTCGAAATTAGCAACATATCCAGGATTATGAACAAGGATAAAATGTGATTAAATCGAGTGTGTGTTTATAATAAAATAATCAGCCCAGGAAATATATCACAGTGATTATGTTAGTAATTGAGAGCGATAAGGATGGTTTAAATTAAGAAAAATAATTGTCGAAATTTGTAACATAGCCAAGAATTATGGAAAATGTAATATGTTATTTAATGCGTTAGTGTGTTTGCAATGAAATAATCAAACCAGACAATACATCAAAGTTATTATTTTAGTAAGTGGGGCGATGGTGTGGGTTTAAATGATGAAAAATGATTGTCGATATTAGTAACATATCCAAGAATTACGAAAAAATAATGAAATATTAGATAATTGATTGGTGTGTTTGTAAGGAAATAATCGGCCTAGACAATATATCAAAGTTATTATTTATTAAGGAGGGAAGGGCGAAAATGTGGGTTGAAATTATGAAAAATGATTGTCGAAATGACTAACATATCCAAGAATTATGAAAAATGGTTAAATGTGATTTTATGCATTAGTTGGTTTGTAATAAAATAATAAGCCAATACAATATTTCAAAGTTACTATTTTAATAAGGAGGCGGCGATCATGTGGGTATAAATTAAGAACAATTATTGTTGAAATTAGTAACATACCCAAGAATTCTGAAAAATTATGAAATCAAGGTTAATTGATTAGTGTTTGTAATGAAATAATCACCCAGCAATTGTATCAACGTTATTATTTTAGTAAGATTGGGCGACAACGTTGGTTTAAATTATAAAAAAATATTGTCGAAATTAGTAATACATCCAAGAATTACGAAAATTGATGAAATGTGAGTTGATTGATGTGTGTGTGTTTGTAATGAAATAATCAGCCTATATAATATATCAAAGTTATGTGAGTTAATGTGAGTTAATTGTATGTTGCGTTTTTTTATAAAATAATCAGCCGATACAATATATAAAATTTAATATTTTATTAAAGGGGGGCCATAATGTGGGATGAAATTATGAAAAAGTATTGTTGAACATAGTAACATATTCAATAATTATGAAAAATGATAAAAGGTGAGTTACTTGGCCGGTGTGTTTGTAATGGAATTATCAGCCCAGGAAATATATCAAAGTTATTATTTTAGTAAGGGGGCGATTCAGTTTCAATAAAAAAAAAAGTAGAATAATATGATTGTGCCTTCATTCATGCTGAACAGAACGCTCACAGCAAGTCCAGCAACAATATATTACATATGAAAAATGCTGCTGTGGAATTTACACAGGTCCCGCTAATTATTCTTATTATCACAGGAATTGCACATACACCAATAAAAA